>NC_069731.1:17410420-17635420 GCF_027358585.1 Pangasianodon hypophthalmus | reverse complement strand
TAATAATAATAATGTATTGGGTAAAGCAGGGAACTGTAGCTCAGAAAAAATAAAATTAATATTTAATACCAACTAAATTAAAAATTAAATACATTTGTGTTTTATTTTAAAAGTAATTTAAGACATGCAGCTTTTTCTTTACATTTATAGAGATCTCTTCCAGTGTAAAAAAAATAGTTTAAAATAATTTTGCTTTTAACCGTAATAATTAAAATATAACTTTAACAATAATAGTTGATGGGGGTTTTAGTGACCATCTCACATCATCATTAAAACAAAATCACAGAACTCTGACTTTCGGACTTTTTTTGTCACAGACCGCAGGGGTCCCACATAGAGAATCACAGCTTAACTGAATGTGAGTTGAAAAATTTCAAGTCAAGTATAAAATATCAATGCGAAAACATTCCTTTTAATAATTAAGCAGGTGATATTTAAAAACTTTCATACTTGTAGCAGAGTAGCAGAGCCAGCGTTTATAAAAACCTAAGCATATGCCCTAATGCGGGACGTAACTCCTCACGTTCACAATGTACAACAAGAAGTAATCTGTTATTATAAGTTGCTAATTTCAAATCTTTCATAAAATATCTAATATCTCTCCCGAGTGCTGCTACAGAAAAGCGTCACTCTACCCAGCCAATGCCATAACCGTCTGTATCTGGAAGCCCAAGAGAGCTGTGTTCTCTGGGTGGGAGGGATAGCAAACTCTCTCTCACCTGTCAAACATAGTGACACTAGCCAGTCATGGGTGTCTGTGAGCTTGTATGTGGAAGAGGGTGGATAGTTCTCCGAGTGTTTTACAATAAATGAGCGGCAGTCTGAAAAGACGGAGTCGACAGATGGAGTTGTCACATGTCTTGGAGGAAGCACTTGTTAGACCTCATGTGTAGCCATCCGTATGACAGGGGAGAAGGGTGTGAGGATCGTAATTGCCGAAGATCAAATTAGGGAGAAAATGGGAGGACAAAAAAAAAATTGAAAAATCTAAAGCATTATACAGTTATATGTGTGAAGGCTGTAGTCAAATCCTGACCTGTACTGTTGCTTGGACAGGATTAACAGCTGTGTGGGTCAGGCCAACCATCGCAGCTTCCTGCTGACGCTCATCTTCTTCCTGTTGACCTCGCTGTATGGGATCAGCCTGGTTCTGCGCAGTGTGTGTCCCACCCAGAGCCTCCTGACCGCCTTGCTCTACTGCCCCGATGTCTACAGTCAGTCCAGGTGGGAACCCTTTTACATAGCTGCTTTTTTATATATATTATGGAAAAGGATCACAATTTAAGGTTTTGCAATTCCAAATCCAAGAAGTTTTCAAGGATGTGACAAGGGTAGAAGATTTCTCACAGGAAATTTAGAGCAATCTTGTGGAACAGTACATCAAAAAGTTGGCAGAGGAGCAGACAGAAATGCTTCTGGTATGAAATTAAAGGCTGTATCCATAACATCATAACATCCGGATGCCTCTGCAGGGTGGTTACGCTACAAGAATAAAGAATGGAGCTATAATCCTAGATCGTCTCATGTAGGTGACAGGGTGTAGTAAAAGGGCGGTGTTCTTGCAGTCCAGCGAGAACATTTGTCATTCTTTGTTTTAATTACATGTTGTTGTAAATTACATGTAGTTGTAAAGGTGTTATACTATTAAAATTGTTTACATTCCAAATTCAACAAAAATTGTTTTAAAAAATCCAGTTGAAATGGATTAGTTATGATGTACTTATGTACAGGTAAGGTTTATTGAGAGTAAGAGGCACAAGGTTTGTCCTTACAGGAAGCGTCTGACTAAATCCAAAGCTCAGCAATAAATAAATAATGAATACATTAATAATCTGCTAGACTGAAAAAAAAAAAACAACTAGTAAAAGTGCTGGCAATTTGCGACAAGAAAAAGTTTCAAACCTACTTTGTAACATTAACTTTTTTAATTCTAGGTGTTTAATGTTTAAGGAAAACTTTAAGCTTATGAGATGTCAGTTGTCTACCTCACGCAATGCAGTGACACATTGTAAACTCCTGAAAGCCTTTGGAAATGCCTGTGTCGAGTTACAGTCACTGTGTTTAGTGACAGGTCAGTTTAAAAATTCATCTGTCATCGAAAGTCTAACCCTGTTTGTTTGTCCAGCTCGGCCTTGTGCTTCACCTGTGCCTGGTACAGCAGCATCGTCACAGGAGGACTGCTCCACCTGCTGGTGCTGCAGCTGATCAACGTCAGCTACAACGTAACGGAGCGTGAGGCTCGGATCGCTCTGAGGGACAAAACGGGACGCAGTCTCATCTGGGGCCTTATCATCGACACGGGTGTGTACTCCCACGGCTTCCGCGCCAACTGGACTGAATTCCTCAACATGGGCGAGACGTTGGAGCCCAAAGCCCTGAAACCCACAGATCTGGTGTAGACGTCTGCTTAATGTCTGGCCTTAAAGAAGTGTGGAAGTCATGAAAAGCTGTCAGACTGAAGTGTTAAGCACGTGCAGATACACCACAGGCCCAAAATTTTATTTTTCTGGTTTCAACTGCGTGGCAGAAAGGTTTTAGTTATGTTTTTGTCCACTAGGTGGCAGCAGTATATTATATTTCATCTGGCTATAACCAAATCACAATGCCTCATCAGTGCACCTCAGCAGTGAAGGAGTCTGGGTACAAGACTGTTCACCAGACCCAACATCTGTGAGTCCTAAGCCATATAAAGTACGCCCTGAGACCATAACTTTCAGAGCTGCTGTGTGTCTGTCTCCTCTGCCCAGAATGTAAAGTAGTGTTGTGTAGACATCATTTCATGATCTAGCTTGATTTAGTGCCTTGCTGGGACATGGGAGAAAAAAAACGGAGACAGCACCACAATGCATTCTTGTCCAGAATTCCATCCGGCTATAAAACACCGACGGCGTCGCAGTGAATGTGCAATAACGTCCGACAGATGTTGTCAGAGGACGCTGTGTGCGTGTCTTGTGTTTTTATACTCCTCAAATGGAGATGGGTCTTTAATATATGTGTTAAACTGATAGTCAAGTTGCAGTGTTTAAGAAATCAGGTCAGAATGAACATATGGAGTTTCATCTCATTTTAACGCCTTGTTAAAAAACACACACAAGCAAAAAAACAACTTCACAGAAGAACACAGGTTTTGTCTGTTTTACCCAAGCAGTGTTTGTTCTGATCTGTGTACCATGATGCATCAGTGACAAGCTGCTCTAATTGATTGTGACTCACAAAAGAAAAAAAATAAAAGTTTTTGAAAAGATCATTTTTTTATTCTTCATGAATTCCAGCCAATTATTTTTCAAGAAATGGGAATGGTGGGGTCTTGATTTTGTTAGATGTGCGACGCCGGGCTCCATATGGCGTCCAGCGGTGAGGATCGGAAGTCCGGGAGGATCTCAGCCACTTTGCGTCGGAGCTGCTCTCTCCGCTCCTCTCGCTCTCTTTCCTCCTGCAGCGCCTCCGGCAGACGCCGCCAAGCAGCGAAACATCTGCTCACCACGCGCCTGAAACACACACAACACCAAGTCAGCTTGTAAACCTCACTAAAAGGCTTGCATTTTGTCATGGTTAGTTTGCTGACCTGGCACTGTGCTCGTCAGCCTGCTGCTCTCTGTCCCAGGCCTCCAGTCTCTGGTGGATTGCGTGATCTAGCAGTACCTTGAAGACCTTCCTCTGAGTCTGAGTCATGTAGAAGTGCTCAGCTCGCACCTCCAGGTGAGACTGCAGGTGCTTAAACTGAGTAAACACAGGGGGATTAATAAGCATAGATGCAATAATGGTACAGATAACGTAGACTGCTGAAATCGACTCTCTAAAACACGTTGCTGCATCTGAAAAGCTGAAAATGGAGCTAACTGTAGCTTAACAAATGGGCTATAGCTACAAATTCTACTTGTTTACCATTTTCCAGCTGTATAGGGCTCGCCGGAGCAGAATGCACTCGTATAGATGGTCTGCACGGCTCTTTTTCTCCGCCAGTGCCTCGTCTGTTGTGTGTAGCCAAAACAGAAGGCAGCGTCTTTGTAGAACCTGTGTGTGATGCGCCACAGCTTTCTAGTGGAGGTAAAAAATGAGACATTAACATAATTACCATCACAGCCGGATTGCTTCAGATGGTGCGGTTGGCAAAATCACTGCCATTCCATATGCCGTGTGTGTACGGGAACGCCTGAGAAGTGTCTCGCCCTTAGTGGGAGGGATGAACGGCTCTGTGTGCATCGAGGTTCTCTGGGAGGACGACGAGCCTCGATGGATTTCTGTGGCTAGGTTTTGGAAAGGTGCGATGCTGTGCTTCACACACAGCAGAGAAAGAATGTCAAGCCTGCCAAACTAGTGTGTAATGAGTCTATGCATCAATGGACATCCGTGTTTTTAGACTGCACCGGCCATCTGGTTGGCTGACACCTCTTGCAGCTTTTGTGACTAATAGGGTTTGGAGTATACTTCTCTCTCCTCCCCATTTTCTCCCCCAGCCACGGGCTCAATATCCTGTCTCTGCTCGTCCATCTTGATAAACGTATGAACAGGTGTAAAACCCCGGTATGGTGGGAACATCAGTAAAGCAGAGGGCTGAACGCAGCGCTGTGTGAAAGGCAGCAGCTGGGCTTTGTGCAGAATGTGGGTGTGAGGATATGTGAGGCTGCGAATGACTGTCAACCCACTAGGGTGTGTGTGTGTGTGTGCGTGTGTGTGTTAACCTGAGCATTGGCTTGGCTCTGCTCCACCAGCCGCTTCCATGGTGTTATTCCTCTGTGCAGCAGCAGGGAACGGCGGTAGTGCTCTCCTGCCTGCTTTAACAACTTCTGCTCCAGCTCTGTTCTCCTCTGCTTCTCCATCTCCCTCTAAACACACACACACACACACACACAAATTTTAAGCAGCTGGAGCACAAAGCATAGTTCATCATTTACAAAGCGTTATATTCTGAGGCAAACCCTCCAAGAGAAAACAGATTGGCTATTAAAATACTCCAGTGTTGTTGTTTTTTTCTTCCCTAATTTACATCCACCACATCTGTTGTGTATGTTTGTTTGATTACCTCAGACACAAATTTATTCTGATTGGTCAGAAGCTGCTGATTAATTTTCTATAACAGCAGCTCTGACAGTAGTGCAGGTGCAAATCACCATTTTATATCAGCGCACTCGTTCTAAAACATTATCATTTCTGGAGTCGCAACTCTTTCACAAGGACTTGTAAGGCTGATGCTGCACGCAATCTAAGGCTAATAATAAACATGTTGTTATTTAAAAGAAAATTAGCATTGTTGATATAGCGAGGCTTTCTATAAGGAGACGTTCATTTAACATTTATGGAAGGCTTTCTAACAGTCAAAGCTCAAGCTGTAACTTTAAGATTTCCACCCCAGAGGGATGTGTAATTTGTGTAATTGTTCTGTCCTATCAGAGAATTTATAGCTGCTATAATGTAAGTATAAGTGATAACAGGAATTAACTTGTTTTGTAGATGTTCTTTAAATGCAACATTAAATGCAACTATAAATTGATAAAAAAGTATGTGGTGTTAGTTGACAATTTGCTGGGGTATAAGGGGAATAAAACACTTTGGGATGTGCTGTTATTTGCATCAGGTTGCATCATACCACCCTGTTGTTGATTATTTTCCTACACCAGCACGCTCTGGTGTGTTTTATCACTTATACTGTCCCAGTGTTTTATTAGTATACACTGTGAGATCAGACCCACACAACTACACTACACTACACTGACCACAAATTCTTTCCCCTGAAAATGTAATCTCTCAAAAGATAAATTATGCAACAACTGCCTTTAAGTTTTATCTGTTCTTTTCTCAGTACAGGGAAACATGTTCTTGATAATCGTTCTACAGAATTGTGATACTGCTGCTGCGGCGGAATCGTTTTTATCTTCGCTTTTAAGTTTGACATTTCGATACGGAATGCTGGATTAAGTATATAATAAATAATAAAGCTCATTGATAGGTATTATTACAGTGTAGTTAATTAATGGGTGTGTCAATAGGATTAAGTACAATAAATGCAAATGTCTTACAAACGATAATGTACTGCTGGAGTATGAATGAATTCTACTGTATGCTAGTGAACAGGTTGAAACATTTTCCTAGCTTATTTTTTATTTATTTACATTGTTCTGTATGTATGTATGTATGTATGTATCTGAGAACAGAACCTTGGTGAAACAGGGAAGCTGTGTATTTGTAGTATTGCTGTGTCACTAAAAAAATGTGTTGCATGATGTGAATGTGTAAATATTTCAGCCGATTTGGCAATGTCAAGTCGCACTGTTGGAAGCAGCGTATAAAGTATAAAGGAGCAGATTTTTGTTGTTACTTTTGTCACGCAGACCTGGCAGCCCTGGTGATACGCTGCAGGCAGACCTGCTGTTCTTAGGACTTTTTTTTTTTTTTTTAAATAATATTATTTTAGCATGTATAAGAGCTACAGAACATCAGCAGCAGAAAAGCATTAATGATCAGTGAATACTTACACAGGTGTCAAATAAATGAAGTGATCTGTCTTGCTTAAATAATACAAACTCCATAATTTGACCTGTAGAAGAGCTTCGTTATGTTAAGTGTATATTGCCTCCTTTGTTTTTATAGGCCGGGAGACGGTACAAGCCCCAGGGGTATAAAACTACAGCTGCTGATTGCAAAATACATATTTATGTAGCTTTTAATTGAATGTTTTCATCATAAAAATATGTGCTATAAAAGAACCAATATGCCCTTGTCTAAGACAAGTTAAGAACACACACGCGCACACACACACACACACACACACACACCTCCTTCTTCTGTCTCCTCTCCTCCCTCCTCCTTTCCGCCGCTACGTGCTTCTCTTCCTCCTCCTGCCTCAGTCTCTCCTCCTCCTCCGCCTTCATCTGAGCCTGAGGGGAAAAAAACAATGATGGATTTATTAATTCAATAAACTTATCCATTCTCCTCTACTGATCCTCCCAATGCTCACCAGCTTCTCCTCCTCCCGCCTCCTCTTCACCTCCTCCACCTCCCTCCTGCGCTCCGCACGCTGCCGAGCTCTCTCCTCCATAGCTGTGAGAGAATGAGGGAGAGAAATCACGAAAGAATTAAAAGGTCAAGACAAAGGTCAGGTATGGGATTATCAAGCGAAGTCTCGATTCAATGTCTGTGTGTAATATGTGCCTCCACCTTTATTGTACAATCAGCATTCTTACATTAGCATTCGTTTATTTGGAAAAAGCTTTTATAGCTAAGAGATTGAGGTTTAAGAGCCTCGTTCAAAGGCCGTTCCATTGTTCTTGGTCTCTAGTACCCTTTTTCCCATCATGATGCTGGTGCTTGTTTAGGGAAGCAGCACGCTTTTCATGAATCAGCTCACGTTTCTACCAGCTTGAGAGCAGACGTGGGAGTCTCTTTAACGCAAAGCCAAAAAATAACAACTGCTGAGGGTTTTACAAACATATTTCTGACTTGAGAATACACTTCATCATCCCTTAGTCATAGACACAGACAAGAAAACAGCTGTACAGCTTTATCAAAACACCTTTATCCTGGTCCAGGTAGCAATGCCCCAAAAAACACTGGAAAAACTGTGTGTGTGTGTGTGTGTGTGTGTGTGTGTGTATACATTCACACCACCTGTATGGCCCTGTGTGACTAGACTTCCTCTCTTATTCTCAGTCCTCCCACATGGTACTAAATTCAGCCTGCGAGACTTTGAAGTGTGACTTTTCTCAGGGATTATTCTCCCTCAGAGCAGCACGAAAGGATCTCAGAGCAGCTGTCAGCTCCAGTGGCAGAGGTGTGTGTGATTGTGAGCTTATGTAAATCTGACCTCGTACTGCAGGGTGAGGGTTGGCCAGACGACTGTCATATTCTTTGGGGGCTGGACGACTGGCGCTGCTTTCACCTGAGGCTCCTTTTGATCCATGACTGTGAAGTATATTAATAGCGTATTTACAAAGCTTTCTTTCTGTGGATTTCTTTCCTTTTTACAAAAGGCATCAGCCATAATGAATTCAACGGATTACAATGCCGTCACTCTCCACTATGAATTCATTTGTTATGCAAAGCAGGCCTAGCTCGATCTTGATAGAATTTTACAGTGTGACATTTTATTATTATTATTTTTTTTAATTATTTTTACAAAAAGCTCCTGCATTGGGATTTCTAGTGTGTGAAACATGCCGGGAAAAGTACCTTGTCTTGATAATATTCTGAGATGCTGACATTTTGAGCTGGACTGCTAGCTGTTCAGCTTTTTCTGCTTCCTGTCTGAGTTCCAGAAGTTTCTGTCTCTCCTGCAGCTCGGAGATAACTTCCTGCTGTTCTTTAAGAAGGCGTTTCTGCTCGGCGATGGTCCTCTGCTGAGCCACGTGACGATGCTCAAACCGGCCACCGCGCATCTCTGCGCTCTGACAGCGGGGGGCGCCACTCAGTCTCCGCCCCTCCCGAGCCTCAGCTAAAGAGAGTGCAGCGTGACGACGAGTCACTTGCCAGGCCTGAGTGGGTGGGGCTGCTCTCCTGTCAGTCAAAGTGGGTGGAGGAGGAGCTGAGGTGGTTCTTTGTACTGGTACCTGGGCCTGAAGTTGGGATGTTGATAGAGAAGTCGGAATTTTATAGAGATTATTATTGTAATGTCTCTGTGGGGGTTGTAAATGATTACGCAGTCTCAGACGTAATGCGCCTTCTCTGCAAAGTTTCTTTTTTTCCTAGTATTTTCATTTTTTAATTAACTCCATCCTTCATGTCTCATTGAAGATAAAAAGCACAAAGAGCACAGGAGATAAAACTAACAAAATCCAAATGGACAAATTTTACTGCCTTTGAATATTCAATAAGGAGAAGTCTCTTCTGCTGAGCAAAGAAAATAATAAGCAAGGTGTGAGATATGTTTTTAATTATCCATGAGGCCTTACATAGATATTGAACAAAGGCATGAACTTTAGGAATGTATTATGCTTAAATAAAATAATGCCACATTGTTATAAAAAATATAAAAGCCACATTGTTTTACCATATATATATATATATATATATATATATATATATATATATATATATATATATATATATATATACATATATGAAATATATATATGACAGATTTGTAACGGTCTACGTATTAGCGGTGCACTGGTTCAGTGGTGCAGAAACATCAGCACTGGTGTACAGAGATGTGGAAAAACATGATGTGGTCATACGAGTGATCCTTCGCTATATTTGAGTGTTATATTTATTTATTTTCCTGGCATGGTTTGGCCCAACTTGTCCCCTTAGAGTAACGTGTCACTGTTTTATCCTATGATAAAACATTTCTATGCTGATGGGCGTGGTCTTTTCCAGGATGACTCCGCCCCCATCCACACAGCATGAGGGCTCACTGAATGGTTTGATGAGGAGGAAAGTGATGTAAATCATATGCAATAACCTTTACTGTATGACCAGATCAGAACCTAATTGACACCTATGGGAGATTCTCGAGATTCTGAAACAACAGTGTTCATCTCTCCAGTACCGTTTCACAGACGTGTAGAATCGATGCCAAGGCACAGTGAAGATGTTCTGGTGATGTGTATTGGCACAACACCTTACTAACACACTTTATGTTGCTTTTTCACTTTAATTTGTCAACTGTCTGTATATTGTGTTAATAATACTTCCTGCATATGTACCTTTTTGTTTTAAATACCTTTATAAACAACATAAATGTTTGATATTATTTAACATTTATAGATATCAATTAAAAAAAATTAAGACATATTTGACCTTTATGTGTAAATAAAGGAATTTCACCAAAGTTAAAAAATGTATTTGTTCAGTTCACTCACCAGCTGAGGCGTGTGTTCTGATTGGTTCACGGTCTCTGGCTGGACTGTGATTGGTGGTTCGGTGCAGTTCTTTGTTGTTAGTTTTCCTGAAGCAGCTGCATCGATCAGCGCGGCCATTTTCTGCCTGGTTTCCTCCTGCTGGCTGAGTAGTTCCCTCCGCTCTCTCTCCATTCGGCACCACAAACGCCAGTCACTCAGGCAGCGCCTCAGGAGCCGTCTTCGATCACTCTCCTCTGCTAGCTGACAGCGTCTGCAGAGAGAGAAGACACACCTCATATCAAAACCTCAGAACTAACCCAGAGCACAGTTAGAGTCCTGTGAGGTTTCTGAGTGCAAATTTCCAATAGAGACTTCATCACTCAGTGTGTGTGTGTGTGTGTGTGTGTGTGTATACCTGTTTTCCAACCTCAGTTCCTCCTCTGTCCTTTCAGCTTCTCTCTCTTTTCTCCTCACCCACACCAGCGCCCTCCACGCCCGCCACGCCCTCAGCTGCCTCCTCCAATCACAGAGCGCCGCTGCTTTACCCAGCCACACCCTTTTCTCTAAAACCACAGAGTACCAGGCGGAGAAGTGCTTCTGCATACACTGGAACACACACACACACACACACACACACACACACAAACCACTTAAGTGCCATACAGAGGCAGCGGCGAAAAGAGTATATTCATAAAAACTTTTAACCCACTGTTTCTGCACATCCAAACTGGTTGCTATAGTAACAATGAAAGCATTTGAAGGCTAACAATAATGAAATTTAGCTATTACGTTCTAAATAATGTTATATCACTCTATAAATTTATGGCTGTTAAATTCTTGTATCTGATTGGTCAGAAAGTGTTGATTCATTTTCTATAACAGCAGGTCTGACAAAGGTGCTGCAAATCAAATCACAGGGTTATATTAATGCACTTGGTCTAAAACGGCAGCTCATTTGTAGCAACTTGAATGGTGGACACAAACGTGTAGCCGCTGATATGGTGAGGTTTTCTATAAACTGTGTTTTTTTAGTCTTAATACTTTCAAGAGAGAAAAAAAAGAGAGGCTGGTGAGGGGAGGACCGGTTATAGCTGCTATAATGTAAGAAATAACAGGACATAACTTTTCATGGACATTTCACAACTTTAAACGGAACTATAAATGGATAAAATGTGTATATTTATTAATGGATAAATGATATTATCCATTAATATTAATGTATATAATGTATATATTGGTTTTTTAATGAACAAAATATCGCTAGTGTTGGCAAAGTGCTGTCGTTTAAGAGGAATAAACCACTTCAACAGTGAGATGGATTGATGTTACTATTACCACTCAAAAGTTGATTATTTTCCTATAACAACATGTCCTGTAGTTTTTATTTCTTATATAATCAGATCTCATTTGATTATTCAAACTGAGCTGCATGTCCAGAAATACAGATTTGGATCTGATAAGGAAGTGTGTTTGTTTTGCTACTCAGTCTGCAGAAAATTCAATCAGGCATGGATTTATGCTGTCTATTGTAATATAGCCATGATTACAATGAAGCACTGAAAGCGTAGACATTTCCTTACCTGCAGGTTGAGAATGTGGACCATGGCCTCCACTTCTTGCGCTCTGTGGCACAGCTGCCTCTGCGTGACAAAGTCAGGTTTTGGCGTAATGGAGTTCTTGATGGTGTTTTGTTTCTCCAGCCTCTCTCGTTCCCTGTGCAGCAGAAATGTGGGCGAAGCACAATCATCTTCATTAGCTGTTCTAGGCCTGTCAGGATTACAGCTGATGATTGTTTGTCATACACATAATTGCAGATAACAGTTTAAAGGTCTTATGTAATATAAGCATAACAACAATGTTATAATACACATACACACAGAAAGTGAATTTCTGACTGACTTTTAAAAAAGACTGTAAACAATTGCAGTAGGAAGACAGCACAAATACCTTACTAATGCAAATATATAAACATTTTACAGAAATGTGCTCATTCTAATACGTTATCGTTTCTATAGTAACAGCTAATCCACACAGACTTGTGGTGGACTTTTTAAAAACTGTGTGTAATCATTGATATGGTGAGGTTTTCTGTGAGGAGATGTTTCATTAACATTTTTGGAAGGAGTCTCCAGTTTCAGAGCTTTATAACAGTTAGAAGAAAAACTATAACTTGAAATGCTCAGGACAGAGGAGTTTACGCTTTGTGGTTTCTCTGTAACATGACATGCTGCTTTTTTTTGTCTTATTAACTTTAAGAGAGAGGAAAAAAGAGAGGCTGATGAAGGGGAAAGACTGTTTATAGCTGCTATAATGCAAATAGTAAGAGGAAATAACTTGTTTTGTCGATGTTCAACAACACTAAATGTAACTATATATGGATAAAACGTATTATGTGTTGTTCTTAAATAAATAAAAAAAAATGTAATCTCTGGCAAATTCCTGTGGTATGAGAGGAATAAAACACTTTGGAATATGCTGTTATAGGAAAATAATTAACTTCAGGACCGTAACAGTAACATTGTTGATTATTTTCCTACAACAGCACACCCCCAGGTTTTTTATTCCATACCTAATCAATGCACTATAGTTAATAACTATTTCAATAAATATGTAATGTTCTAGTATAATAATAATAAAATAATGTACTAGTTTGCATTAATGCACTAAATCCTATCACCTACAACATCAGCTGAAATAATTAAATAAGTGATTGTGTAATAATTGTGACAGACCTACTCTGTACAATATTAATGATTATGAACCTCTTTCGTGCCAGCTGCTCCATGCTCTTCTTCTCCTGCATCTCTCTGCGTAGACGCACCACTTCCTTCTGCAAAAGCTCCTCCTGTCTCTGAGCTTCCTGTTTCCTCTTCCTCTGTTCCTCGCGCTCCAGCCGCTTAGCCTCCTCCAGCGCTTCCCTCTGAGCCTCCTGCTCCCTGCGCTGCCTCTCCCGCTCCGCGTCCCGCTGCGCACGCCGCTCCTTGACCTGCTTGTGTCGTATCTCCATAGTGACGTTCGGATCACGGCCTCTCTTCTTCTCATTGTCCATCCGGAGTTCCTGTACTGTCTCACAATCCATCACGTCTGTCTCCATCAAGTCCTGGAGGAAGTGGCGCACCTCAAAGCTCTCATCTTCAGGCGCAAGCTGGGAATACATATCTGAAAAATACAGATGAGGGAAAATAATCAAATGTGATCCATTAATATTGCTTTTTTTATATATATATCACACAAATCTGTACCATTAAAGTTTTTGTAGTTCAGGTTTGCAGGTTGATCTTCAGCCAGATCTTCCTCTTCCTCGTCCATTTCAAGCTCTAGGCGCAGCTTCTTGTTCATCCAATCGCTAAGAATAGTCTGGGCTGTGGGATACAAAACAGAAGAGGACAAAATTAACCAGTCAACAAAAAAGCACTTAATAAAGAAGTTTTGTAGCTCGTCACATACATCCAGCTGCATCAGGGTGATCAGGATTTATTTTGGGATAATAACCATCTGGATGTACATTATCCTGCTTTTTACATGGTCATTTTACAATCAGTCACACAATAATTATTTGAAATGATTATTCATTATTGGTTATAAGCTTTCATTAATAAATATCTAGACCAGTGTATACAACATGTATGTATCACGAACTGGGCATCTCTGAGGCATGATTATTAAAGTTAAAAAAAAACAACAACAACAACAACATTTTCAAAAACTATATTTATGTATTATAAGTTATAAATTGTATATCAATAATATAGATTGACATATTGATGAAAAAAATCCTGAAACTTCAACCACTGCCTCCAAAATGAACTGGATTCAAATAAATGACAGACATGAATTCATTCATTTCATTCATTCCTCTTCAGTAAGCGCTTTATCCTGGTCAGTGTCATGGTGGATCCGGAGTCTATTCCGGGAACACTGGCTATGAGATGGGAATACACACTGAATACACCCAGTCCGTTGCAGGGCTCCATGCACACACAAACACATACACATACACAAACACACACACAATTGGTTGCACTACTGACAAACAAAAACTCTTCTATCTTTTGCACACTACGTCCTCAAAAAGCTGCTAAGATCCTCTTTTCAAGCTGCTAAACACTTTCTACATATTTTTACATATAACATCTATATTTTGTCTAATAGAGTCTATTCTATTTTATTTTTCTATTTTATTCTTTTATCATATTCAGCTTTTATTATATTCTGTTTTATGTATCACATTTGCACTGTGGGACGAGGCACAAAGGAAAAACATTTCACTACATTAATACATCACATGTATGTAATATATGTGACAAATAAAGAACCTTGAACCTTGAACCTTGAACACTCATTCACGCCGAGTGGCAATTTCGTGCAGCCAGTCGACCTAATGATATGTTTTTTGGGAGGAAGGAGGAAACCAGAGAACCTGGAGGAAACCCATGCGGACACAGGAAGAACGTGGGAAAACCACTCATACAGTAACCTCAGCTAAGGATCAAACTGGGGTTAGCTGTGAAGCCACAATGCTGCCCAAAGTGCCAATAAAACTGAAATCAAATAAAAGGTAGGCATATATACAAAATACATACAAACATTTTTATTTTACTTTACTGTTCTGGAGAGAAAATAACCCACAACATCATTTTGATATCATAAATAAGGCTCGTAAAACATGATGTTTTATGTTTGTTAGGGAAAAAAAAGCATTTCTATAACTAAAAGTACTAAAACCTAAAGCAATGAGTAAGAGTTGTGGGTGCATGTGTACCTTCGCTGTATGCGTCATCATGGTCCTGGAGCTGATCCGTGCTTTGCAGGGCTACAACGCGGCTCGGTTTACCAGTGTGTGGTTTCTGTGATGAAAACACTTCAGATACAGCGAACTCCGATGCCATCTCGACCTTCTGTGAAGAGTGGAAATGAGCAGATCTCTCATTCTGTGGATACTTTTTTAAAATTATTATTATTTTTTTATCATATGCAAAATGTCACACTAACCTTTATCCAGGTGTTTATATCCCCATCATTCAGATGCGCCTGAAAAATAGTTGAAATCGTTTGGGATTATAAATACTTTGCTTTGTAGTCATGTCTAGAAATGAACGAGGTGAACCTGGGTGGAGTTTATCTTCCCTGAGAAGTCTCTTTTTTTTTTTCCTTCATAATATCTGGTAGTGGATCTGCCTAATCTGAGAGAGACGTGATATGAACCCCACCACATGCCTCTAAAAATTGCTTTTCACAGGATTAAGCAGGATGGAGCCTCTATCTGGATGAACACATGAGGAAGTTGTTTGAACAGGATCAGGTGGAGGAAAGTGAATGAGTTAAATCTGGGGTTTGTATTATAGGATCAAGCAAATGTCAGAAACACAGAGAACTTCCACACACACTGAGAACACGAGGCTCATCACTTCTATATGTGATGGAGAATAAACTTGCCTTGGTGCTTGCTTGGGTTCCAGGTTTGGAAAATCTTTTCCAGTGAAACATATCAGATGGATGTGCCATTTTTAAGTCATACAGTTCAGCTGATACACAAATAGACGGAATTTAGCTCCATAATACACAGAGAAAAAGTAAACATTATACTTAAACTAAATTAAAATGTCGTGTAGATCTTTAGCATTGGTGATATAAGTTTCAAACTTTTTCATTCAAAGTTCTAAATCGATTTAATAACTACATTACAGCGTCTAACCCATCAAACAACCCGAGTGGTTTCGTGCCCGAGTGAATCATGGGAAATGTAGTACGATAACTAAATGGTGCTTTGTTTGCACGCGGATTTGTTCCTGCATAAAACTACAAATCCCACTAATCCTGACAAAGCCGCCCTTTCGTAGCCATGGCAACGCTTTTCCGGATCTTTTTCACCAGCTCTTTTTATAAACACGACTTATATTCCTTTATTTTCCTTTTAGTTTCAACTATGTGGAGTTTTTGTATAACATTTTTTGTATGACATGTATATATGTATATATATATAAATATAAATTAGCAGACCGTGAACAGGACGACGGAGCGGGTTGATGGTGACGTAATAAATGTGCGACTCTACATCTGGGTTCGCTCATAAATCTGCGACTTGTAGTATTTGTGTTCACGTGCCTTACACAATTCTGGTAAGCAGAGGATGTTCAAATGAGCTTGTTTATAATAATTCGAATAACTCTGTTCACATTGTGTCAGTATACTTTAGGAACTCTCGTAACTGTTGTAGTGTTTATACATATTCTTGTTAGCATTAGCTAGTTATCTGTAGCTAACGAGGTTCTCTTTTCGTAAATGTATTCGTGTAGCATCACATATTTGGACTGAGGAATAAAATTATTCTGTGAAAACATTGAAACTTAATCAGCTAACACACATTTCTCTCTGGATAAAAAACCAGCAAAACCAAACCAGGCAACACTTTTCTGTTAGGACCACAGTGTTTATTAAATATACTTATACAACCTATATTTATAAACTAAATATTTATAAACTTTGATAAAAGTTTTAAAGCTTGAGAAGCTTAGGAGAAACTAGACACATTTAACTGCAATATATTAACATTATAATGAAAACTTTTATTATATTGTTTGAAAAAAATTACTTTTAAAGAATAAATAGCTTAATTAAGAATTTAATACAACTTAGTTAAAAAAACTACAATCCAAATTATTCAGTTTTGTGCATGATGGCTGTACAGATCCAGTCTTCTCTCCCCGTATCATAACCTAGTCTAAGAGTATCAGGATATGAATCTAAATAAGCCAGTGGTGAAGAATGTCTTATGTGCTTAGTCTTGATCGTGTTATCATGCTGGAATAAGCAAAAAAAAAAAAAAAAAAAAAACCAGCAGTGAGGTAACCAGACGCAATGCTGCTACTGCATTACATTTAAATAATAATTCCTTTTCTGCAAGCCATTTTCCATCACGAGCGTTGTGTTTATTATTATTCAAATATTTTAATACTATACTTCCAGTTCCTTGTTTATCCTAAAAAATTTGAGTTTTAAAAGTTTTATATATTAAAGTTTTATGTATTAACTGTTGTCATTCTGCTTGACGTTTCCTATAGCTGCTCATTGATGCATTTATTTAGTTAACCACGCTCGACTGCGCCGGTGCCATGAAGCTGGAGTTGTCTAAGGTGGTGCGAGGTTGTCGTCTGGGGCTTTTGACCAGCATCGGGCAAACCGAGCAGCACTCACTGGAGGTTCCAGGCTGTCTCCTGTACACCCGCTGTGCCACCGTGCCCCATTTGACCCAGGACACACTTCACACACTCAGCAACCTGCCTGCAGTTACACAGGTCACACTGGAGAGCCTGTAAGTATCTGCTGATCTGCTGTTCTACTTACTGTACGTGTCAGCGAAATTTAGATCTGCGCCTCAGACCTGGATCTTGTCATCACTTTCAAAATGTGCTTAGTGCTAAGATGCTTTCTTTTTCAGCGCAGAGCACCAGGACGTCCTGGAGGAGTTTAAACATGGTGTGAGAAAGTTTGCAGGTTAGTAATGTTCTTGAATATCACACTGATATTTTGCTCTATTTCAAAATTGTGTGGTGTTCTGGGAAAAACCTTCAGAATGTTGCTGTGGTTGAATTTTGGAGCCAAAAATGGTAGTTTTTTTGGGTTTTTCTGCCTATAACATACTTTGACATCTCAGCTTTGTGAAACCATCAATATATTTCACCGACATGATGCGGGAATGATTTTAACCTTGTCCCACTCACTTTTCAAAACAATGTTATGCCCATGGTGTCAATATTAATACTATTATTCATAAGAATGTATTAACTTTCTGTCAAACGTGTCGGTATACCTGCGAGTACAAGGTCCATGAGGACGAAGGCTTTCAGACATTGTAGTGAAAGCCAGCGAAACACAACAAGCCCCGATGCACCCGCTGCACAGACATGAGAAATGGAATTAAAGTTGCAGGAAGTCATCTGTATGGGGAATTAAATGGAATAATAAATGATGTTTTCCTAAATTCTCTCAAACACCTTTCACTTCTTTTTACTTTATTTCTGCATCGTCAGTTGTCTTGTGGTCTGCTCAGAGTGATGTAGCAATATACTTCATACTGTATACACATCGAGAGCCAAACAGTTTGGATCCGTCATGTAACTATCCTCTGGCATGATAGAAGTCACACTCGTCACCTGCACAGTTGGATTCATTTTCCTCTGTAAATTCATATGACTAGGGCCCAGTTGAAATCGATGAGCCCTTGTTTCTTTCCTTTCCTATCCACTTCATGTATGTTCATAACAAAGTAGCTAGTAATATTTAATGATTCCAGCCAGCAGCTGGATTTGCAGATCGATTTCATCAGTAACTTGTGCAGTGCTCAGCAGAGTGCAAATCCCAGGGCCAATTTATTCAGGGTTCATACAGAAGTCTAAAAGTCTAAAATTTCTAAAGTTACATTTCCAAGATGGGAATTGCTGAGTTTTGAATAAATGACTGGGGAGCAGCATTACACTTTTCCGACAGTTTTATGGTAAAAGTAGAATAAAAGTCCAGTCTCTATACACGGAAAGGGCTGTAGCCCTGAAAAAGATGAAACCTCGAAGCTCTCAAGAAAATCCTACATTAACAGCCGATCTTTATTGAGCTTAATCAGAATCACTTCACTGATGGCAGGTGTATGATAATTACTTTAGAATAGGAGTTGGAATGTGTTTGGTTCATTCTGAGTACAGTCACATGCCCCATTATAAAAGGGTGTGCACACTTGTGCCAGATTTATTTGTAATTTTTTTTTTTTTCAAATTTGTCTTTCACTTGAATTTTCTTGAATGCTATATCACATTAAAGGTGGAATCTGACATGATTTATCTTGGTTTCACTTTTTTACATCACAAAAACCTACGATTTTAACAGGGGTGTGTAGACTTTTGATATCCACTGTACCATACACAAGAGGTATATTTCAGTAAACCTAAGGTCATACAAGCAAGCGAAATATTTTTTATATAAATGTGCAAAACGGAGCAGAGATTTCAGCGCCAGTTTTCATGAATCTATAAAACCAAATAAGTTATTTATTAATGAGTGTTCTTGTTTTCTTTCTTCTCTTGCCACACATTAGAAATCAGATATCACTTGTGCTTGAAAATTACATCACTCACTTTTCCAGGCGTACATGCTTTAACCAATCATACATTTACATACAAGGCGGAGTAATGTGTTGCTCCGCTTACCAGTTGTAACCCCACCCCAATGTCCAAGCTGCGACGAGGTCTCTCAGAGTCAACATGATGAATGAAAAGACCCTGGAGAAATGAGTCACTCTTGCTGCAACGTGGCAAATCAATCCTTCGTTTCTTCCTCAGACGTTTTTAAAAGAACAGCGTGGCTCCTTTTGCAGCAGCGTTGAGAAAACTGATTTACGTCCTGGTTTCATAACATTAAATAACAAATGAATATTTTTTTTTTCTTGGATTTGAAACCACAGCAGGTTATAAAAGAGTGATTTCAAAGATGACGACTGCTTGTATTGAGATGGAAAGTGTCTTTCCTTTTATTGAGTAGGCAATTAGCAAGCTAATGAATAATAATGAACACTGGGTTTTGCTGTATGAATGTTAATGATTACTGGGTGGTTTCAGAGAAAATTGTAAGTAGATGAGGCAGAAACAGACACTTTCATTAAACAACTAATTTTTTCCCCACAAACATTGGCATGGTTTTCAAAGCAAATATCACATGACATAATATAAAAATGCCTGAAAATAGTAACTCCTTAACATCATAACAGAGTTTAAATTAATGCTGATGATGTCACTAAAGAGATTTTTTAAAATATTCTTTTTATTTGGTTTTAAGTTGGTTTTGGTCCTTTGCTCATAATGAAGCCATCTTTCTGGTTCACGTAGTAAACAGCTCCAACCACTAATTAATAGAAAGCCAGAAAGGCTGCACCCCAGGCAGCTGCATTTACTACATTGAACAGAAGTTAGTATATGACTGAAGATTCTAATTCTCAATATGTTTCATTATTTAATCAGGTCTACAGGACACGCTGCTCTTCTGCTCCCTCCATGACCCTGCCACGACCCATCCCGCTGGCCACGTCACCAACAAGGTCACTGCACGTGCCGTTAAAGTGGAACTTGGTCATTTCAGTAGTGATTAGTTTGAGTTATAAAGATGGGGACCTTTTATGTTCCCTTCAACTTCAATGCCAAGCCGTTTGTTTATGATTGTGTGTATGTGGGGCTGTGTGGATGTGGGTGTGGTTTTGTAGACGGTGTCCGTGTGGGGCAGTGGAGGAAGAATAGAGCTGTCAGTGGCCAAGTTTATGGCCATGCAGGCAGCCATCCGGCCAGACTGCTATGAGAGCATGGCAGATGGAGAGACGTGGCAGGCGAACACATCGCGGAAGAGGGTGCGTAAAGCAGTGGAGCGCACTCTCTCACATCTGGACGAGTGTCTCGAACTGCACCATAAAACACAGGTACAGTACACAACGTCAGCTGACTCCAGGACATCACAGATGTTTTAAAACTCATTTTTCTATCACAGTCACGCACAGTCGAGAAATTGCCTCTCTCCGCTGTAATTGAGCAAATTAATGTGAGCAATTTTTTTGAGTAACGTTTTTGTTGCTCGCAGCACAATCTTAATGAGTTTAAATTGGTTTAATTAACACAACCAGAATTAGTTGCTTAACTTTGGGCTCCTTTTGGCTCTGGGCAACATTATTGCATTGCATTTGTTGGACTATTTCCTGCTGATCAAGGCAGCATTTCTTTTATTAATTAAATAATTTCGTATATATTATTGTATAACATTTGTTGACAATGTTAACTGGAAAAAAAAAGTCCTTTGTCTTGCATTTTGCATTTCCTGTCATAAAAATACTTGTATTTAACAGGCATTGCAAGCTAGATTTGACACATGACCTTACTAAAGGGTTAGTAAATATCAGGCATACAAAAACTGTCATTGATTTGAAGGCAGGTTTGAGTTATTCTTAAAGACTTATTCTTGAAGACATTTTGCCACCTAAGTTTTGGTGGTGCCAGATTATTTCTTAAAGGTGAGGTTATGGTGCTTTTAAAAATGTAATTTTTAATGAAGGAGTAGTCATGCATTTTTCTGCGTATTCTCCATCCATCACATCTGTAATATATGTGTGATTACCACAGACTAGAATTTTGACGAATGTGCCTATACTGAGAAAGGAACAGAAAACCTGTTTACTTCCTTATTTTACTCCCTTATTTCCTTACTCCCTACTCCCTTAACTCACTTGTCATGGATGTCTAGGGGCAGTTGTTGCTAAACATATAAACATGTAAAATTCCCAGCTATATAGCTGAAATAGAAAGTACAACTTTTACACTTGAGAGAGAAAGTCTTAGCAAAGATGTTCTAATGGAATTTCAACTTTCCAGCTTTAATTCTAGTTACTGATATTTTCCAGAAGGTTTCATGGTAGCCAGGTGCCATCCGAAAAAGAAGTTTTCTTTCTTTACGGATGGGATACAGGTTTAATTCATACTTATTAATACCTTTGACCGAAGAATTAACCAAAGCGTTCTGCAAAAATACACATAACATTAGTATTTTTATACTATTTAACAACTGCCCTTAGACTTCTTTTACACATCACATGTGCTAAATAAAGATGATTATGTTGAGAGTAGGCTGGAGTATTCCTTTAATCTATAAGGGTTTTGCCAAATACAAGTCATTATTTTATGAACTTTGATTCATTGTCAATCACAATGACTTCTTGTGTGTTGCTTTTGCAATAGGAACTGAAAGGGTGTGAGATATTCGGTGTGGTGGAGGGAGGTGACATCTTGGAGGAGAGGCTGAGGTCAGCACGCGAGACGGCCAAACGGCCCGTGGCTGGATTCGTCCTGGATGGCTTCCGGTCCACCTCCATGGAGCAGGAGCTCAGGGAGCAGCTGATCACAGCAGTGACTGCAGAGCTGCCTCAGGAAAAACCGAGGTATAACCCAACCTAAAGCCTCACTCTCATATCACGTGCTTTGTGTATGTGTTCCTCTCAGCTGGAGACTGAGTGCTTGGTGTGCTCTGTGCTTCACATCTTCCATCTCTGATTACATGCCCTCAGACTCTCCACAGCCACTTCACATCTCCTCGCTCCAGGGGCCTCAGTAGACAACAGCTTCCATAGCAATGATGCAGAAGGAGGAAACAGTTTTAGGAACAAACTTTTTGTGTGTTCACACAGTTCTGATGATGAAATGCTGGACTTGGCCTCAGTCATAAGCCAGCAGACTGTGGAGGGAGTTGGAGTGAAAGAAGCTTATGAAGATTTTTAGTCCTGCAGAAAAAAAAACTTCGTGAAATATCTTGTACCAAAGCTGGGTAATGATTGGCTCTTTACTGATACCAAAAATTAGTTTATTGTATACTAATTATAAATATTAAATCTGCGTATTCAGTATAGGAGCAGAAACGATCGAAAGTTAAGCAAAGCAACAATTAATAGTTAGAAGCAGGGTTTAATCGAACCCTCAGTTAAATAGCGCTGTTCTTAGAAATGAACTGAAATCAGTTAGATTTCCATCTTAATGGCTCATCTGCTGAGGTGTAATATATTTACACTGCATACTGTCACATACAGTACTGTGCAAAAGTCTTAGGTACCCTATTTTTTTTTTTTTTAGTACAAACTTTGTTATAAATTTTTATTTTATGACTTCTGCACTATTGATTCAGTACAAAAACATTTTAAATTCCAAACATTAGTTTTCCAGCACAAAATTAAATGTTACAGAAAAATGTTTGTATGTCAGTAAAGAAAGCAGCAGATTACACTAAGAGACACTTTTCATACAAAAAAAAACATAATGAAGGCTGCTGGGTTTTGCTGCAAAAATAAGAAGCAAGTCAACAGTCAAAGTCTCCAGAAGAACTGCGGCTGCTTTTGCAAGATGCTCAGTAACACTTACAGCTCATTTCCTTATAAAACTGCACACATTGTACCTTTTTTTTTTTTTTTTTTTTAAGTGAAGGATCATCACACCAAATATTGACTTTGTTTCATTTATTACTGTTTACTGCTCTTTATAGTATATTTTTAATGTAGAAACATTTAGTTTCATTATTTTTGAAGGCATCTTTGCTCTACAGCATTTCTAAGACTTTTGCACAGTACTGAACACATTATTAAGTGTTTAACAAAACAAGAGCTTTGTATTGATTTTTTTTTTTTGCAGTGATTCTTCCTTTGAAGTGGACAAAGAGAACCAAACCTATGCATTTGATGATAAACAGTTCTTGTTGTCAGTCTCATGGCAGCCTTCAATGATGCTCTTCTTTTTTCTTTATATATTACACTAATGCATCAAGTTCATCGTGCGCCTCCAACCACAGTTTCCAGCCCTTACTGATGTCTTTCTCACAACTCTAAACACACATGTCACTTTTAATCACTGTTCCTATTGAAACATGAGCCAGTCAAGCAGTTTCTGAAGCTCCTGCCTTCCGCTCCCCAGTATTGAGCCCTCTTTAATAGTCACTTGGATCTTTTTTCCCTTGCCATCTTGATCCAGGCCTTATGTTTGCCACAGAGCATGTTAAGAAGCTCCTTTGAAAAGTATCAAAATGTCATTAAAAGTCCAGCTGACTGAATTCTTTCTACTCTAGACATTTCAGAAAGCTGTAGGGACTTGTTAGCCAGACTTTTTCTACAGACACCTGTGTAGTCTCATTAAATATAGACACCTAACAATGTGTGTCACAGGCTCATCAGAAGTTGGAGTGAGTACACACACTGCCTGCAAAGCGATGGACTCGAGCAGGGAGTTAACCTTCTGTCTGTTTTCCAATGCTGTGTCAGGCTCGTCATTATCAATGCATCTGTTTGGAGAATATACACAACAAAGTATTGAAAACAAAATGCAAGTTTTTTTTCCAGAGTGTATCATGATACACTCTTCAGTCCACAAAAACAGGAAAAGGTAAAATTGCAGCTTGTATTAATACTTTGATTTCCCTGGGCTGAATGTGGTTTTGAGTTTTATTTATTTTATTTGACTTTGCTCAGTCTTGTAGGAAATTCAGTCCTCAGCACCTTTAACAACTGCAAACTCTATGTCTGCTTTTAAAGTTAAAAAGACTGTCCCAATATTCACCGTCACTTTGTTCCTCAGCTCTTTGTTCTGAAGTATTTGTTTTGGGTGTGTGTCAGGTTGTTGAGAGGCGTGGGTCGTCCAGATGAGGTCATAGCATGTGTGGAAGCTGGAGTGGATCTGTTTGAGGGCTTCTTCCCTTTTCAGGTGACGGAGAGAGGCTGTGCCCTCTGCTTCAACTACACCATCACACCTGACCCAGAGACTGCAGGTACATCTCCCCCTACAGGTGGGCCAACGTCTGCAATCCCCAGTCCGCACTTGCAATCATAGGCCATGCTCTTTTTTTTTTTTTTTTTTTTAAATAAAAATGTCAAGTAAATTAGATGAGAGTAATGATGTAGATTTTTGTGTGTCTGTCTCTCATTGTATATTTGTCCAATGATGGCAAGTAATTGTGCTATAATGTCCAGCTGCTATGGTGAGAAATAGGATTCATCAGGAAAATTTTTCCTCGTTTCTGCTTGAAAGCCACTAGACAGCTAGATGTCCTCTGAGCAGTGATATTGAGGTGAAATCCAATAAAATACTGGAGGAAAAAGAAGGGTAGATCTGATTCTATAATATAAAATATTACTAGCATTTTATTTTAATAATTTTCAGTGCAGCTGTCATAAATATTGTATGGCAGTGTCATTATAATGGCAGATGGTAGAGCATGCGTTAACTGATTAAGATAACACATTTGTGTAACCAGTGCTTTTGATACTTTCTTGCACCCGCCCAGAATGCATGAGCACATCACATTCGTCAATTTATTTGTACAGATCGCACTGTGATTTTATTTCATATATTTTCTCCTCCCCACTAAACCTAATTTCTGGCTCCATCAGTGGCTGGAGTTAGGGAGATAAGGCCGCTGTCTGTTCAAAGCAGGCTTTCAGTAATCGTAACAGCCAGATTAACGGATAAATGAGAAATGGACAGCTGATTAACTTGCTATCCATGTATCTCTAGCCACTTCAAGGCTGTACAATCAGAGAGGTTAATGAGTTAAATCTGACTTTAATAGACGAATGTCCTGCCTCCTCACCCGCCGGGTTATAAACTGTTCACCTACACCAGCACTGATTAACTCTGCAGGCTTTATCCGAGACTGATGTGTCAGTTTGAATTCATATATAAAAATACTTACATATCTTGCCATGTGTGGAATTCGTATTCATAAATGTTCACAATCTTCACTGCATCACAGGACTTTTTTCAAGTCATATATTTTTTTTTATAATTACTCCTAACATTTGCTAGTTGGCAAATATGAGCAAACCTGACCTGATTTATGAGCCACATTAATTAATGGTTATAATCTTCACAGCTGATTCCAGATAGCTAGCTAACCTAAGCTAACTTGACAGCATTTCTGATAGGATTTTTAGTTGTACTCATACATTTTTATAATATTTATTTCTAACATTAGCTAGATAACATTGGCTAATGTATGATAACCTGGTAGAGAGGATTTTTGAGAGGATTTCTAAGAAATCTTTCTTCTATGTGTAAATATTTCTTCTACTTAATGTAAATCTTCACTGCTAAACCTAGCCAGCTAGCTAACATACACTAACATGGCAGAATTTCTAATAAGAGCTAACATGACATGATGTCTGAGAGGATTAATAAATTGTAGTCATACGTTTTTATAATCTTCTAGCATCAGCTAGGTGGCTAGTAAGAACTAAGCTGACATGATTTCTGAGAGAATTTTTAAGCCATATTTGTAAATGTTTATAATATTAACTTTTTATGCAAGCCAGCTAACATAATCTAACATGACAGAATTTCTGAGAGGATGTTGTCAACATTCGTACATTTTTGTAACCTTTACTTCTATGATTAGCTAATTGGCTAATATGAGCTAGCCAGAAAGGATTTATGAGTGGATTTCCAAGCCATATTGATAAATGTGACATGATCTTTGTTGCTAGCAATTTCAACAAATACTAGGACAAATTAACCCTTCATTGCTAATGGGTGACAGTGTCACCGTCGATAATGGGGATGCCATGGTTTTTTGTAATGTGGTCAGATTGCTAATTATTTATTAAATAATTAACAAACTCATTTGACTCATGAGAGTTTAGTAAATGACACTCGTCTGTATTTGTGCATCTGTGAGTTAAAGCCATGACCGCTTACTTTATATGCAAATGTGTGAGGATCTGTTTGTGTAGCTCAAACAAAAACAAAATACAAAATAATTAAGTTGCAGCTAAGCTAAAGTGCCTTATGTCAATCTGCCTCCTGAGCAGGACAAAGGTGCTAATTTATTCTGTAAGTCTTCTGACCACATGAAGTCCATAACAGATGTCTGTAATGGGCAGGACATCTCACCCTCAGAGTAGCATAATTAGACTCAGTGATGTGTAAAGAGGTGCTGTGTCAGGCGGAGTGAATCGATTACGAGCGATGAGAGTAATGAAAATCAGAGTGGTTTGCCATTCAGTGCTGCCCCTGGGATTTCTTTAGATTTCCTTCGAGCACATTAGCACACTCTACAGGAGGGTTAAACCCCAGGTTGCGCCGCGTTGATTGATCTACTACCATTTTAGGTTGCAGGACACGTTTCCATCTGAACTTATTACTTGTATATATTTCACCTTAGGGTCTTTCTAAACTTTCTTTCTCATTTCTAAATCCCTTGTGTGTTATGTGTAAGTTCTGTAATTCTCTTACCATTGTCTTAGTCTGTCTGTTTTTACACTCTCTTTTTTTTTTTTTTGGAGGTAATAAAGCAGGGATGCTTGAGTTAGGCCTTTACCCTTCCGGAGTGGTTCTGTCTCTCTGGTGGCATTTGATTAAATATTAAAGCCAGTGACCAAACAGCAATTCTAGCTGTATGTACTTTTAATAGTTGAGTGTGTGTCTGTGCATCTGTCTGTCTGTGTCTGTCTGTCTGCCTGTCTTTGTGTGTGTATGTGTGTTTGTCTGTCTTCCTCCCTTTGTCTGTCTTTGTGTAAGCCTGTTTTTCCATCTATCTGTCTTTGTGTCTTTGTGTGTGTGTTCACACTAGGATTCTAAAAGATTCTAAAAGACACTAGTTTGGAAAAAAGCCATCTGACTTATTCACACTACTGTTGGGTTGTGGAGGTTTTATATCAAGGAATTTTTAAGTTATTTAAATCTGTGTGTGTGTGTGTGTGTGTGTGTGTGTGTGTGTGTGTGTGTGTGTGTGTGTGTGTGTGTGTGTGTGTGAGACAGTTTTGGAATCAAATGGAGAGGAGCCTGCTGTTGAAAAGCTGAAGGAAAATGGTGATGGCAGCCCTGAAAATATGACCCAATTTGAGATGAACCTGAAGGACACAAGGTATATAAGGGATAATTGTCTTTTTCGTGTTTTCTCCTACCATCATATGTCCACAAAGATCTCATTCTAGTAACAGTGACTCTCTAATCTGATCATCTTGATAAAAACGGTGGATGGGTGAAACCAATATTTCTCTAATTCAGACCAAGCTTATTGGTCACTATGGTGTTTCCACAGCACATCTTTCAATTGTTGAGTGAGATCAGATTAACGGGTAAATAAAGGAAGAGGCTTTGAACATCAGTATTCCTGAAGCATTCAGGCCTGCAGTGCCATGTGAAGCACATACACTAAAGGTTGCATATAAAATCAGATTTGCTCAATATCCGTTTACCCCACATGCAACTGAGCAGCCAAGTCATGTGTAGTTTTATTAGCTAAGGAATGGAAGTCTGTCTCGCAGCCAAATACAAATTCACGATAAATACACACCTAGTTTATATTATACTTACTACAAAATTACAGTAAAACATTAGGAAGCATTCCCACTCACATGTGTAACTACACTACCTTGTTATTTGCATAATATCCAGGTTTCTGCTATACATACCTTTAAGTTTCGAGATGCAAAGATGAGCGTAAGTTCTGCTGCGACCCAGAATTCACTGCACCATCATGCCACCCTTATTAACCAACCACCAACACACATTGTGCTCACACACACGCACACTACAGTGTAAACCCATATGAGGATGGGTTCTCTGTTGAGCCTGGTTCCTCTCAAGGTTTCTTCCTATCACCATCTCAGGGAGTTTTTCCTTGCCACCGTCGCCCTGCTTGCTCATCAGAGACGGCACACACACACACACTTCACTTTACTTTTGTTTGTGTAAAGCTGCTTTGAGACAGTGACCTTTGTAAAAAGCGCTATACAAATAAAAATGAATTGAATTGAATTGAAATATCATGTTTGTAAAATAGTAAGTACTTTTATTGCAAAGAGGTTTTAGCCAGCTTTTCGTACTTGAAACAATCTGGATCAGACTTCTGATTCTTCAGCTCTCCAAGGGCTCATATAATGAACCTGACTTGAACTAAAAAAGTGGGGTTTGGATGGTTAATAAATTCATTAATCTCCATGTAAACATAGCTATTCCTTGAAATTCAATGCTGTGTTTTCCAGGTACCGGGATGATTTCCGGCCACTGGTGGACGGGTGTAGCTGTTACTGCTGTAAGAACCATAAAAGGGCTTACATCCATCATCTGCTGGTGACCAATGAGCTGTTGGCGGGGGTTTTACTGATGTTGCACAACACGGCTCACTATCTGGGATTCTTCCATGCCCTGAGGGAAGCCGTGGCCAACGACCGGCTCCGAGACTTGAAGAACAAAGTGTTACAGTGACCAATGTGGACTAGAGAACGTGGAATAAATGCAATCACTGAGGGTTCAGGGGAACAAGGAGTGTTGTGTTGAAATGCACTACATCAGTAGTATTAATCTGAAAGACAGCAATCCAATTGAAAGCAGGAAGTCCACCATCATTCCTGTTAATGTAGTATCATTTTTACACAAGCGTGATACGAAGAAATTTATTCATCAATGATTCATCATATTCTTCTTTTGTCAAAGGCGTTTTTAAAGGCTATGTGGAGGAAAAACTTAATTTCCCCTATGTATGGAGACTTTTGGGACACCCTGTAGTTGCATATTATGTATATTCATTACTCCTGGTATTCTAAATAAGGGTAAAGGTTTAGAGATGTTTATAAAGAATTTTAGTGATTTATTGGGCATAAACCTTTAACAGTTTATTATTGTACAAAGATGCACAGAATTTTAGTGCTGTTTTTCATGGCAGCTATTTTTTCAGCTCACTGTGCTCAGCATTTCATCGGTCGTTCTTCTAAATGCACTTATTTTTAACTGTTAAATAAACAATGGGTTCTAGGAGATTTATGTGTGAAAAAGAACTGTGTTTAGGTGGTCAACCATGAAAGCTCTTACACATACAGCACTTACATTAGTTATCACATGGCACCTGTCTTGTGAGGAACAAATGGACATGGAAGAGTTCTTTGTAGTGGTTTGTGTGTGTGATTGTCTAGATGGTCTCAGAAGGCATATTAGCTTGGTTTGATGTTTGTAGAGTCACATGATTAGCATGACATTAAAGGCAGTGTGTGTATGCATGTGTGTGACACACTTGTGCAACATGACAGCAGGCAGCGTTTCTATTTAAAAGGTGCTGAGTGACTATCGCTGCCTGATCGTTTCAGCCAATTAACTTGGCGGTGAGAGTCCAGGCCAGATCATTAAAAGTCTCACTGTGCTATGCTGGATGCTTTTCTGCAGCCTCCACACTTCCCATCTACACACTCTTAAAACTTCATAACATGGAGAGATGTAACGATTTAATGATTCGTTGATACGGCAGTATAAGTCAGTCTTCTTTTCTTTTGTAAAACTTGTGTCTTTTGCACAATAATTCGCCTTGTGAAGCAGACCTGCAACAGTGACGTACATTTTAGAGTAAAATAAGCTTTTTTTTTTTGTGTGTGTGTGTGTGTGTGTGTGTGTGTGTGTGTGTGTGTGTGTGTGTGTGTCCATTACTAATCCATTAAGAGGTTACATAATGAGTCCTGGATTAGCTGTCCACTTGAAACCAACTCCAAAATGTCTAGAGAAATCTTCCTACCTTCATGGATGACAGTAGATGATGTGAAAGGGACATGGCTATTTGACCAGGATGTGTAAAATCCTAGATGCTGTAGTCTACTGCCCAGTGGAGTGGCACTATACACTGATTTGGATGATTGCATAATTCAGTGAATGAATGTAGGTTTCCCTGTTAGTTAGTCAAATTCTGTTTGTTATAACATTTAACTCCTATTCTGATACTTCTCATAATGATCCCACATTGGTCTAATGTTACACTTTAAATAGTTGAGATCTTTAGGTGCAGGGTTAGTGGTTATTTCTGGAATGTCTGTGTCTCCTTTGACAGGAATGCACAGATTGCATTCTCACTCAGATTTTCCGCACAGCCTTTTTTTTTCAATCATGTGTTGCTGGATGGGTTTGTCTTTAATTAGCAAACTAATATTATGATTTTGCTGTCATGTTAAATTATATTTCTGTCTAAGCCTCCTCCAATTCTGCTTGCTTATGACAAGCTTATGACAAGCCACATGTCAAGTTAAGTATCTGGATGAAATATAAGACACAATTCTTCTCCCAGGTTGCTCCTGGGTAAATTCAGGACGTCTCAACATCGTCTTTTGAGAAAATGCAAGTCCTGATTCGAACTAGAGGTAAGCAACATATCCAGGTTACCTTGTCTACTGTTCTACTTACCTCTGCCTTGTTATTTTGTGTTTTTCCCCCAGATGCTTGGGAGGTCAGACAGAGTTGAAGTAAAGGTCACTGATGTCGGCTGCTGTGCACTGAATAGGTCAAAGAGGGCGTGTGACCTTCTCTGAAATCAGACACTTCATGTGCTATCTTTTAGCTATAAATTGATTTCACTTACATCCTGCTAGTGGTGATGAATGGAGCTTGCGCTCTGTTTAAGTCTGGAAAGTTAAGTCAGTGTAATGGAGCATGTCTTTGTAGGTGACTTTGTGCTGTGTCATAAATCATAGTGGTGCATAAAATCAACAAAGAAGGAAAAAGTCAAAAAGGCTCGAAAGTTCCCCGTTTGGGACTTTTTGGCTGTGCCTAGTGAGTAAAGAAAACCTTTTTATTCCTTACTGTGTCCAAAAAAAAAAAAAAAACCTTACCTTGTCTTCAATTCCAGTAACATGAGTTTTGAGTAAAGTGCTTACCAAAATATTACAATTTAAAAGTTTTTTTTTTTTGTCAGTTATATTTAAAGCTTAGCAAATAATTAGTCAGATTTTACATTTATGCTCAGGATAAATGATTCCTAAGGTGGTTTTTAATGAAATCCTCAATTAAAAGGAAACACTCGTAGAACCTTTAAGGGTTCCACCGGATAGACAATACGTAGAACACCTAAACAAACACCTAGGAAAAAAAAAGTGTTAGGCATGGATTCTTAGGTTGACACTCTTAGGTTGACACTCACTCTCTTAAAAAACAAAAAACAAAAAAAATACCTTTTTAAAGGGTTCTTCCCCTATGGTGAAGCTTGGTGGTGGCAGCATCATACTATGGATGTTTTTCAGCAGCAGGGATTTGTCAGGCTTGGAGGCTTGTCAGGATCGATGGAAAGCTATACAGATCAAAGTACGGCAACACCCTTGAGGAAAACCTACTCCAGAGCATTCAAAATCTGTGAAAATGATTGCCTTTAGGACGGGTCTGCGAACGTCCTTGAGTGGCCCAGGCAGAACCTGGCCTTAAACTGATTGATCATCTCCGGAGAGCCCTTAAAATAGCAGTACAGAGACTCACTCAGAGACTGAAGGGTTCTGCAGAGAGAAATGGGCAAAGATCTGCAAATCCAAGTGTAGAATCAATAAGAACTGCCAAGGTGCTTTAACAAACTACTGAGAAAAGAGTCTGGATACTTAAAACATCATAAATCAATTTTATAAGTAAAATGTGTAAAATAAAAACAAAAACACAAGAATAAATAATTCATTTTATAACATTATTTTTTAAAAAATGTAAAAAAATCCTAAAACAATGTGAACTGGTCTGAAGGCCTCCTAAGGCACTGTATTTAAAATCACTGCCATAGAGAATTGCTATAATGGTTTTTAAAAATAAAATGTGATAGATAGAGGGTTCCTGCCTGCAGTAGCTCCTTATCACTTAGTTTTGCAGAACCCCAGCCTCTTGAACTGAGTGTTCAGCAAGATATTCTGCCATGTTTGACTGGAGGCATTTTTGACTACATTTCAATCTGGAAATGACAAACTGGACCCCTAGTTATTTATTCAGAACCACTTCATTGGGACTTTCCTTCCTGTGGCTGCACTGACCTGGTCATCGAAATGGAGATAAATGAGAACAGCTTCAGAATTATATGATCTCCTCTAGGACCATCATTTGTTAAATCCAAATATGGGCTGAGAAAGGAAAAAAACAACATTTGCAGGATTTAATACACATGACTCAGAGCCAGCAGCTTTATCCCTTCTAGCCTGAGGAACTCATACTTATCTCAACTGAGTTTGAAGCTCAGAGACTGACGAGAGGAACTCTGGATGAACCCGTGTATCATCTCTTAAAGGCGGGAAATCTATAATGGCAGCACCACGGATGAATAGTGGGACGATTTTTCAATATGGTTGGAAAAAAAAATATAAGTCCACTTCCTTCATAGTTCTCATCTCCTTCAATCTGCCACTGAAGTGGACAGAAGCAAGTGCAAGGAAAGTGTGTATAGCCTGGAAATGAAAGTGCAATGCTGTTGCACAAAATGAGAATGTAACCCAGAGTCCAGGCCTGTGGTATTATGGGTATGAGTTTATCAGATAGAATCAAAATGGTGTCAAATAAGCCTCTTGGTTCAATTTGATGTTTAGGACAGGGCAGTTTTCATATTCGTGAAAGCTTAAAGGTCACTAAGAGGTTTAAGATTTATTGGTCTATAAGCAAGAAAGAAGTGCAGGTGCTAATTTCACTTTTAGGCTGTGAGCAACTTAAATGCTTTTGATACGGCTAAGGTATTGGGATGCTGAGCCATAACAGGGCTGGATGGTGCCGTGATTGAAATCCAGTGTGATAGGTGAGTGTGTGAACAAGATCTTGACTGCCTGTCGCCTTGTGCCACCTTTCCCATTACACTGACTGATGAGGAGGGGAGCCTCATCAAACATGTATGAGTGTCTCAGAAAGAGTGTGTGTGGATTTTGGGTAGATGTGAGGCACAGCTTTGTGAATCCCCAACCAGCCTGTGTGTGTGTGTGTTTACATGTTACACTGATTGCTTGTCTTTATGTGCATAGTAATGCAATGATTGGATACACTGTGTTTGACAGAGCAGGAAATGCTGCCCACACTGCCTCATTTGAAATCCTTACTGCTTGTGTGTATGTGTGTGGAAAAAAGGATTTATAGTACACTCATTCTGGTTAACACAAAAATCTGAGCACACCAATTACACTTCAGTTTGACATCTTAAGAGCTGTTCTTCCTTCGTATTCACAACATGAACAGGGTTCACAGGGGCACATCATGAATCGTTTTCATTTCCCGTCTCAAACTGTAATCATTCGTGCGATCTAAAGAATGTCAATGAACCACTATCCATTCATCCACCCTCCAAGAAGAAAGGTGAAATCTAGTAGAGAACATTATTAGAACTACAGTAAATACTCAACATGTTCTGTAACATTCCTGAAATGTTCTAAAAGCATCTGCTGTAATAATTTTCTGCTTCACAACATAATCAAATTCCCAGTTGCACATGAAACTATGGTAACTGTGCTAATGTGCCTACAAAGTAAACTGCTGCAGGAAGGGATGATTTTAGGAAATGTTTTCTAAAAATAGTCTCCCAAGTTCCTAAAGCATTTAGAAAATGTTCTGATAACCTAAATTTGTTAATCTGATTCCTCTAACGAAAAGTGTTTATCCTGGGTTTATCCATGCCTTGTGCCAAGTGATCCTGAGAGCGGCTCCAGCTACGTGGTGATTCTGACTGATCCTTACTCCAGATATCCAGCTGTTTCTACCTGCTCTATCATGAAGCCTTAATTAAGCCTTAATTAATTTTTTCCCTAGATGGTTTATGGAACAGCATTATCTGCTTTAATTATCTGCTTTAACATTACTGAATGCAGAATCTCTGAATTGTAAAGGAGAACTGATTCTACTTAAAGGTGGAATTTATTTTTAGTAAATAGTTTCTTCATGATTTGTAAAAATGTCACATACAATAAACTCTCAAATATTTCTTGTTTATAATTTTTTTTTCTTTTGTACAGTGTCTTTTGTTATAGAGTCAATGACAATTTAATACTTCTAAAAGTAGTCATTCTTAGCAGAATTCATGCTAAAATAATGTCCACCAGTTGGTTCAAATCAGTGTTTACACAGTGTGTCAGTATGATTTGTCATAGATTAATAAATAAATTAATCTTTTTCGTCCATGAAGTCAACTTTCACTGTCTATGGTTCCATCAAGCTGGTTCCCCCCGAGCTTCTGGCCTCCGTGACAGACAATCCACTTGCTAAGAAAGCAATTACAGTGGATTAATGCAGCTTTTCCTTAACGTGAAGAAATTCCATTACCGACAACCTGCTGGAGTGGGAGAGAGAGAGAGAGAGAGAGAGAGAGACAGACTGAAATTATGGCAGATGTGGGAGCCTGAATGAGCAGTGATAAGGGATGGACAGGCCTCACTGAAGTGGGTCTGAGTGTGTGTCAGTGATGTTGAAAACTTTTGAGCGAGAAAGAAAAGTGAGAAAGTAGGGTTTAGTGTTTGCTGAGGTGAATTATCTCAAAGGTCAGGGTTGTTGAGCTCTCATCTTGAGAGAATATGATATGTAGCTCGATATGTAATTAACGCTCCAGTGTTTGATTTAAAGCAGCCACTGAATTAATATGATACAATTTAGAGTTGTTCTTTTATACTGCATTGTGTTTCAGTAGTGTGCGAACTGATAAACAAACATCTGTTTTGAGGATTTGGAGGCCACGCCTCCTTCACCGTGACTGACAAACATAGAGGCCACACCTCCTTCAGTTGGACTGACAAGCATAGAGGCCACACCTCCATCACCGAGAATAGACAATTATAAAAGCCACATCTCCTTCGCTTGGGCTGAAAAATACAGAGGCCACACCAATTACTGTTTTTTTTTTTTTTTAAACAAATACTTTGAATGAATTATTTCTAAAAAGCATTTTCTACAAATTGACATGTTTTGGATAAACATTTATCAGCACTTCAACAACTGCCCTTGGAGTAACATTATAAGTGAGTTTTGAGAATTAAGATTTCTGTACTTTTCTCAGTACAGGGAACTGAGTTTTTGTTTTTTTTTCATCATGCCTGCTGTACAAAAGTGATAAATAGAGAGACAAGAAAAACACTTTTGTATTTCTTTAAAGCTGTTGAACATAAGGCTTTGGGAAAAAAATCTGCATTTTTGCAGCCAGTGGTAGCAAGCTAGCAGGCTTAAGGACTCAAGTCATCGAATCTGAAATAAATTGTGAAGTATTATTGGTGTGTGGGTCGGAATTTGTAACCAATGACTCTCCAGTTAGGTCCTAACTATTTTTCAGCTGGAGCTAGATAAAGGTTAATTCTCCCAACTCTGAATTAAAATGGAAGAACTCTCAACATGCAGTCCCTTCTGACCTTTGCATCAGAGCTGAACTTTTTATTATTTGGTGGATGAATTTGTGAGTTGAAAAGCAAGAAAAAAGTATGACTGTCTTCTGCATTGCACCATGGCTACTTAAAAACTCATAATGTATGCAGTTTTTTTTTGTTTGTTCATGCGTAGGTTCTAATCTGTCCCTGGAAGTGTATGTTTGAAAACTGTGTCCAGTTTGAGACCTACTGTGAATTACTATTATAGGACGTCCAGAGCAACTCACAGCCGCTCATGAACTGCTTTTAAAATATTTTAGAATATTTCATTTTTTAGAATATTTTTTTCTCCTGTGATTCCCCTTGTTTCATTTTTAGCAGAAAATTTCCTCGGACTCAGTTATCCCGCAGCATGTTCGGATGTCAAGGTGCTGAAATACAGAAAGACTTGAATCTAAGAGTGCACACTGTCTACTCTCAGAGATATTTACACTCACCATGCCTTACTAAAGAGAATATCTCCAGTTTCACTGGACCCTGGCAAGAAAGGTTTTGCTTAGCACTCTCACTTTCTGCAGCAGTCACACTGGCATTGTGGTAAGGAGATAAATATACCGATGCTGACGTTGGTCAGAAAGCGTGACAGGATGAAAAGTGAGACTCAATGAGGTTAGAAATAACAACCATTGATCTTCCTCAGTGTCTCACCGCTGCTGAATCAGAGCACTGATATGGTGATAAATAGTGGCTGTAGTGCGGGCATACTGAAGATAATGATTTCTCCTTATCTCCTAGTGTTTTCAGTGGTTTGAAATGTTAAAGCAGTCTTTGCCGTTTAGTGAACCCTTCCATAATATAAGAGATGAAAAATGTGAAATAATTTGTAACCTTTTTGTCTATTTATATTGTAATTAGTCTAGTATCGAAATTGAATATATTTGGAAACACTTAACTTGAAATTCATGTCCAGCCCCTTTCTCATACGTGGCTTGATTTCTTTATTCTGTCTATCAGTTGCAGGAAGAGAGCATACTAATAAGTGTCCTACATAGGGAAGATGGTGGGATGCATCGCTCTGACAGAAGGAAGATTGTTCTTCAAACAATGGACAAAGCATCTGTTGAGTCTAGTACACCATGAAGAATCATAAATTTAACCTTCCCTCATCAAACTGCCTTTATTCCCTTTATGTTCTGCTTGTAGCAGCTAGAAAGCTAAAACATCTGTCCCAGTTCTACTTGTGTAAGTCACAAATCTTTTGAATTTGTAAATCAGGATTTGAATGAGTAGTTCTTTTATAGAATCCTTGGTAAAGAAAAAGAGGAATGATAATATGACAAATCAGAATTCTGTCTTAAATCACCAGTGTGACTTGCACGCAAATATAAATACAACTCATTGGCCATTTTTAATTGGTGTATCTACCATACAGGTGCACTTTACTCTCACCCAGTGCTGCTATCACCAATGGAATGACCTTGGTTTCACATCTCGCATCTGGATCTCAGTGAAGACATCGGAATTTGCTAAGCTACCCGCGGCAGTTGAGTAATTTATTAATGCCTTATCCTTGTCTCAGTCGTGGTGGATCCAAAGCTTATCTTGGAAACACAGAGAACAAGACAGGAATACAGAATACACCACAAATGAGAGGACTTTCACAAGACAAAGGAGTTCATGATTGAACGCCAGAATTTGAGCTGTGAGGCATCATCACTACTAGCTGTACCACTGTGCCACCCCGTACTGGAATTCATTAAGGTAATTCATTAGGGTAGTACCCCCACACCCACCCCACAAAATCATTTAGGACTTGACCAGAATAGTAGCTTAGAGACTTTGGACTTGGCTTGATGCTAAGGGGGTGAAGACTCAATCTGGATTTGAGACCTGTTTCCCTGAGACTTGACTTGTTGTCTTCTGTAGTAAAAAAATTTTGCTTTCGTGGTATCATAAATGGATTGAGTCCAAGCAGAGGTGTCATAAACATCAAATGGTGTAAAGATGGGTTTTTCTTTCACTATCACAGTGAATGAGGTAAAAGAGGGAAGATTGAAACTTACCACAGGGAAGAAAATTCAGCCAGGGAGAAATGAAGGGAGATAAAGAATGAATAGTTTTGTAATTTATGGTGTCATCTACTAATCTGTTTTCTTTACATTTGTAGAAATCACAATAGTGCACAACAGTAAAAAGAATGTTTGGACATTTTGATGTCACAGACTGATTTCCCTGCAATAATGTAGAAACTAAAGAATTTCTTACAGTATGCTACATTACTATATGCCACCAATGCAACTATCCACCCCACCAGTGTTAAATATATTTCTCTGGTTCAAGTGTATGTTGCACTTAGCCATAGGAACATCTTAATCTCTCTGTCTGTTCCTTTTAGCAACAACTTCTTTTGATTTGACACTGAACCTTGGGTCCAAAGAAGCACCAAATACTTTTCCCGATTAGCACCTGCTCCCATGAGTTATTTTAAATGCATTGTTTTGGAGTTTCTGTATGTTAGTCACGCATAGCTTCAACCTGCTGCCCTCTACTCCTTATCACACCAAAGCCAGAGGGTTTAAGCACAACAGGGAATTAGGAATTGTGCTGAAGTGAGATTGGCGGTGAATACGTGTCCCTTGGGTTAAAAAGAGGTAGCGAGCATTCAAACCGAAGGAGAAATTTCCATAAGTATCTGCTGCTACACCACATCCACATGCTGCTGTAGCCAATAAGGGCTGATTAATGCTGGACGAGTTTGGAGATTGACCCCCAGGCAGGGGTTTTCACGCTTTAGTGTCTCACAGCTCATCATTTAGCACTTCAGTACAAAGATGCACACCATCCGGGTTTACTCGGAATAACGAAGCCACACACTCATTACAGCAGAATCATGCATTTTGAATGACCTACCAACCAACCATGTATGTAAGCAGTTGAAGCAGAGTCATATTTGTATGTTAGTGTGTGTAAACAGTAAAACGCTTCGACAAGCTGCCAATACTCCAATACTAAGCCCACTAATTGTCTCAGGAGGCCTGCTGCTCTTGAGTGCATCAAGCATTCATCAAATCATCCAAGCACAAAGCTCAATCGATCACTGCAGGAATGCTCTCTCATGCCTCCCTCTCTCTTTCTCTCTTTTATGAAGTACACTCATATACTCTATTGTACTGTTAAATAAACCCACTGCATAATGACTACATTCACTACTTTCGCTTTTCTGCCCTTTCCTGTTTCTTGTAGCTTTAACTATTCCATATGGAATTTTATTTTTTAACTATTCCTTATGGAATCTTATTTTTTCTTAATAAAGCACCTCCTGGTGTAAGTTATCACTGACACTGAATGCACAGGTTTGGAAAGTTACACTTTCCCATGGATCTCTTTATTTATCCAGTCATTTCCAGACTGTTTTGGAGAAATGTAAATCCCCATGAGGGGATTAATCCATTTAATCGTAGCCTTTTTCAAGCTACAGATGAAAGCATAAGTTAGTATAACCCCAATTTATACTGGGAATACTGGGATACTGGGCATGAGATGTATTACCCTGGATGGGACGCCAGTCCATTGTAGGGCACCATGCATACACTGCTTTACGCTTAGGGGCAATTTAATGTAACCTACCAGCATATCTTTGGGAAGTGGGAAGAAACTGGAGAACCTGGGGGAAACCCACACAGAGAAAATGCACAACATATACATACAGACAGTAACCGAAGCTCAGAAATCAAACCCAGGACCCTGGAGTTGTGGATTGTGAGGCAGCAACGCTCCCCACTCCGCCATGAAGAACAATAAGGAAATTTATTTTAACCAATAGGTTTTGTGTTTTAGGGTTCATAGGAATGAATAAATAAAGGTTTTCCTTTGACATATAAGAACAGTATGTGTAATATTTTTATATACAAAAAATGATGTCACTTTAAAAGTTTGCATCTCCCTTTGCCTTTATAACCTTATTTGTATCCTCCAAACTGGTTTTGGATCTCATCACTTGCAATACTGCAAAACTTTTGTACTACATCTTATGTGAATTTTAGTCCTTGTACTGGTCTATGGCACAAATATGCCTTTTCAAAAGTTTGTTCTTGAAAATATAAGCATTATTCCTAATCATACCTGTGACTGATCATGCACTGGGGAAATTCCCATAATCCGGGAATGACATCCATTAAAAAATTAATATGAACAGTGAAATTAAAATAAATTAAATTGGAGATACTTTGGGAAAGCAAATGCTAACACTTCCAATGAGCAGATGGACACTGAAAATAAACAGCTAAAAGCAATAAATCTTCCATGTTGCTGTTTATACGTTTGTGCTGTGTAAAGACGCATCTGCTTATAAAGCCACCAGGGAAGGGAAGCACACACACACACAAACACAAACACGCAATCCCTTATAGAGAAATGCTTACAAGAATTCATAAGCTGCTCTGACAGGACCTCACTGTGTGCAAAAGCTTAACAGAGACAAGCAGCTTGACTGGGTTAACTTGCAGTGAAGGACTGATTAAGCTGGACAGAGGAAGAACAACACATGGTTGAGGAAGAATCAAAGCAAATTCATTAGCCGCCTTTACTAATTAAGCAGACAGAGAGACAGCTGCCATCACTCACGTTGTCATTCCATTGAGAAGTGTGTGTATAGTGTGTACACCAAGGTTTCCTGAATACGTTCACACAAAGCAGGCACTTTTAGGGCTAAACCTTTTAGGGCTAAATACACTTGATTGTGGTGTACATTTCCTCTCTCTCTATCTCTCTTCCTCTATCTTCATCCATCTCCGGAGCAGGCCTCCAGCTGGTCTGCTCAATAAAGGCCTTTCGAACATGAACCCACTCTGATTTCATTCTCTTTAATGCACTTCCTCCCTCCCTTCATCTTTCCTTCATTTCGCGTTTCATCCTTTTCTCTCATGTCATTCCTCATGCCTTGGCTCAAGGTCATTCTACCTCAGTGTTTCTATTTTGGATTCATCAGAACAGAGCTCATGGATGTTTTTTTTTTTTTTTTTTTTGCTTTAATTTACAATAATATAAACATGTTACAAATGTAATGGCCCCCAGCATGGTTTTCATAAGTCTTAGGTGCCACTCAGACCTCAAAGCATCCCATTTAAAGAAGCTAGTCCCAGACGTGTACTAGACTTAATAATACTTCACTTCCTCAAACACTGGATGGACGCTTTCTGAACATTTCCACCCAAAAGGGCAGAGACAGACTCTTAGAGACACATGCAAATACAGATGAAGCACCAGACCAGAAACTGGAAAAACAGCTTCTTTAAGTGTGTAAGGAACAGAACAAAGTCTGGTTACGTCCATGATTTGTACAGGCTCGGATGCTGATTGAGCCCTTGAGATCTCCTGATATGCAACCCAAACCACTTTTAGGTCATATTACGCAGATCAGGTCCTCAAGTGATATGTAATCCACCCGCTTTTAGTCCAACGGATGCCAATTGCATTCTTGAGTGTTGTTTACATGATCCAAATCACTTTTCCCTTGATAGTCTTCAGTTCAATCATCCTAGAATCAAGAAGCCTAGCACTCTATTCCCTCGTTTCATTACTGAATCCTGTGGCCTCTTAAATGTCCAGTTCACTGGGGCTCTTTGTTGGAAGCATGAAGTGATTTCGAACATGGCCAGTCTACGACCAGCTTTCAAAGTTCTTTGACATTTTGGCACTCAATCCTAGAGCAGAAATGTTTGAAGAATTGCAAAGTCAAGATCAGCAGGTCAGGATTTTGATGAAGGCTCTTCGAAACTCGATGTTGAAGGTGGTGTAAATGACCGGATTGAGGGCGCTGTTGACGTAGCCGAGCCAGGTAAAGGCGCTGTACAGCTCGGGTGGCACATGACACTTCCTGCAGTGAGTGTTCAAGATGTGAGTCACAAAGAAGGGCAACCAGCAGATGAGAAAGACCCCTGGAGGATATCCATGCACACACACACACACACACACACACACACAGGCACACAGAGGTAAAGAGACTGTGCATGAACTCTTTATTAAATCATCAAACAAACATGGTGAGCTCATTAACTTGTATACCTAAGTGTGCTTATAGATTAATGCTGTTAAAGGTTAGACCCCCAGCAGCTACTCTTTCTAGGATGCACCAGTCAACTTAAAGCTTGAAAGTAACTTAAAGTAAAAAAGGACCAGTCGGACTTTGGGCTGAGACAGCTATCATTAATGTGATTTAATTCCCTCCCTAATTAACCAGACGCCTCAGATTACCATCAGTGTCATTCATCAAGTTTAGGGTTCGCTGGCTTTCAAAAGGACCGCAACACATCGTGAGACAGAGCAATAATTGTGTGAAATTGTTTTCTTGGGAACTTAGCAAGCCATCGAGCTCATTTTACAGAGCCTGACTTCATTTGGATGGCTAAATGACACCCGTCAGGGTTACCCAGGTAGCTTTGCTCCAGGCTGACAACTAAGACAGCCCGGACACAGAGTGATCTCCGAGATGTAATCCTGTTGCTTTTAAATGAATGTTTTGAAATTAATTAATTGCTTTTAACAACGAGATGGGTTAGTGAATCAATGACTCTAGAATCCCTCATTGGCTTTTGTTCAAAAGATTAGGTCAGGTGGTAAACCAGAATGACATTCTGATAAAGGTTTATCAGTGAGATACGTTAGGGCTTTGGTGTCTGTTTATTACAGTGGGCTTGCAGCCAGATTCCTAGGAGCAGGTGCGCATTATCTTTCTTCAGCAGATGATGAGTTGGAGCTCATGCCAAATACGCAGCAGGAAAGTTAGATAGCAGGTAAATGACTCTGCATCAGCTAACTAAGAACTAATCTGCATCGACTGGCTTTTTTTTTTTTCCATCTGCAGCTCTTCATTGATTCATGCAAATAAGCTCTCTGAAAGTTCTACACCAGTGCAGTCACAAAGGAGTCCAGACATTTTGTCAGGTTCACTAGCCACATAGGTTACTCAATAAGTATACAATTACTTTTGTTACTGTATGTGCAGTTTTGTCAAACACCCTTTATCCCGGCAATCAATAAAAGGGACCACCGTGGGACCACCACTGCACAGATGTTATTTGAGCGGTGGATCATCAGCACAGAACTAACGCTATTATGGTAATGTGTGCAGGACTGGTATGAGCGTATCAGGTACAGCAGCGTTGTTGGGTTTCATACACATACCTACTTTATTGGTCCATCTTTTAGGTGTACAGATGAAGGCTAAAGTTCTTCTTTTTTCATGTACAGTATGTGTTAAGTTTCCTTTAGCCTTTATCAGGGTCATTTAGCTGTGGATTTTCGGCTGTTTGATTGTTTCTTTATCCAACAATGACATTTATGTTGTTAGGGATATTCCTACAGGAAAGTGCTATCCTTTTTCATCTCTTGTGTATAAATGAGATCATAGATGCACATGATTGGTTAGTGTCACTTTGACTGACAAGGGAAATGTAACGTCATCTCTCCCACCCAGAGAGCATGGCAAGTTTTGCTCTCTTGGAGTCTCGGGCACAGGTGTTTGTGACCACAGCACTATTGTTGGCTAGAAATCTTTGTTTGATGGACTATTTTCCAACCCAGCAATGACTTTTAGGTGATCCACCACCCAAATAACATCTGGTCAGGGATGTACCTACAGTTCATGCCTGCAGCAGTACTCACCCAGTACAATAGCCAGCATCTGTGTGGCTTTCTTCTCTCTGGACTGTCGGTTCCTGTAGCGGCTCTGGTTGTTGCATCGTGAGACTCGAGCAGGCCGAACTGTGGTGAGAGCACGTCCATTAGACATCTCCTTCACCTCACTACTCCTCACAGTCGCCTGCTCTTCTTCTTCTTGCCCTGCCTCTTCCTCGCGGTTGGGCTCGGGTTCTGTACGTGCGAAGGAGGCCTGGCTAATGCTGCAGTAGTTCGGCGTGTCCGCCGGGGGAAGGAGAGAGTTATCAACGGGGACGGTCTTGGGTCGTTTACGCCGTAGGCAGCCTGGGAGCAGCCGGGGACGAACCACCTTCTCTGTGCTCTCCTGGAAAGATCACAATTCCAAGAACAATATATGTGAGAGTATTTGTCTGAGTCATCAGCTAGATAGTCCAAATTGTCAATAGAGAGGATATGGAGCGATACCTAAAACCAGAACAGTATTCCAACAACCTCTAGATATTAAGTAATATTCAGTGTGTAATATAAAGGTGTTTCTAAACATTTAATAAGTATAGCATTTCAAAGATGAATTAGAAAAAAACATGATACACAATACCGGAATGCGATATATATAGCTAATTTCTTCATTTCAGGTTTTTTCCCTAGGTCTAGGATTAGCTCCACCCTTAGCTTACTGCTATAAGATATACAACACTGTAATGTTCTTTTATAACAAACCTACTGGTGATATTGTTTTCTTCACTTATTTTTCTAAACTAATTTTATCCTATTTGGTAAGAAAGTACTAAATTAGTCTATACATCATATCAAGACGTGACCTCTCTGCATCTCCTGCTTCATCCTCATCTCACTCACTCTGAGACCTGAGTGTGTTCAGTGCCATATTAACTATCATGTTCACTGTTAAGGTTATCTGTTGGGATGAAAATTGGTGTTAAAAATTGGTATGACAGTGCAGCATTAAGATCCTGAGAGAGGAATGGAGCAGCCAGCGTGACGTGCTGTAAGAACCTGCGCTTCGGGATTGCAAATTTCCAGCTCGCAGCTTGCATCCCCAGGGGAAATAATACAGCATGACAAAACAGACTCACTGTGCTAAATAAAGAGCATGCTCGACTGCCATTCATTAGAGAAAGGAGTCTCTTGACACACACCTATTTCAGTAGAGTATAAATTCATACCAAGTGTCAGTTTAACACACACAAGATATACACACATTTACCACATTGATCCTGATGGGAGACAGGTCACGTCTATCTTTTCGAGTGTCCTCTTGCAAACAGGTCTCCTTAGGGAGAGAGTCAGAAAGAAAAACAGAGCAAATAAGTGTAAGAGAAGGAAAATGAAAAGACAGAAAGGGAGAAAAGTTTTAAGAGCAGGCTGGGAAAAGAGAGAGGGAAGAGAAGGAAGAGGAAAGAAGAACAGTCTTTCACCTATTAAACATGACTAATTGACTTGCACATCTATATTATACGAAGCCCTGCTGGTGATATCCCTACTTAATAAAAAATAGTGCGTGTCCATGACTTCTTTAACACGTAGTAACGAGATCTTAGTGCGTAGCCACAGCTTAGTAAGGCATGGGAATGAGATAATTACATGCAGGCACATTTTAATAAGGCATGACCACTAAATAAATAAATAAATAAAACAGCATCTTTAGAATTTAACATGTATTAAGTTTAGAAATTTTTTGAACAGTTGTGAATAAACTTCAAACAACAGACATTAAAAATCTCCTTCAGATTTAAGCAAAAGTATATACCCCTCTTTTACACACAAACGCAAATGCAGGGTAAAGTCACAGTTTCATGTCTCCTCAGAATTTCTTGGCTTCTTTTGAGCTTTTAAATGATATATAGTTCATATAAACTTAAAAGAGTAGGCAAGTTTAGTTAAAGCCACTGTCTACAAGGTTTTAAATGTTTCAAAAATTATACCGAAGATCTGTTATGCAATAAGAATTCATCAGAGGCAGATTTAATAAATAAATAAAATATACACTATTTAATTACCATTACACCATACAAAAACTCATTTGAACTGTTTGGGTGTGTTAGAAACAACGAAATGTTTAAAAAATCAGAGAACAGTGGTTGAAAAGTGATTAGGAGTTTTATGCAAGCCAAAACAAGCTGCAAAAATTAGGTAAGATTGCAGTTTGTGTGGCTTGACTGCTATTTTGCCACTTCCATCTAGTTTAAAAAGCTTGATTGATTAACACCAAATTGAATAGTGGAGAATTAGCATGGCTAGCTCTTCTGGTTAAAAATGAGTTTTACATCTCTACTATAGCTACCACTGACACACCATAGTTTACCCAGCGCCCGGTTTACCCACTGACACACCAGCTAATTACCCAGCGCCCGGTCTAGGCATCTCAATGCACTGCTGACGATTACTAATATCTCATAGAAGTCACTCTGCTAGTTCCCTTTCCTTTCACAGCTTAAAAAAAATGCAAATTAAAAATACTCCCCATGAACATGCACAGTATTCTACTGCTATAAATTATTAGTCCAAAAATGGGTTACAAAATTAAAGAAATGCTAGCTAGATGCAAATTCTCTTACAGTTGATCATGTGGGAAAAATTCTGAGTCAGTGCGAAGTCATTTCAATTACTATGGTGGGTTAAAGCAGGTAGATGCTCTAAGCATATTGCTAATTCTGATTTGTACATAGTGTTAGCTGAAATAAACTTTTAGTCCCATTCATTTCAAATAAACCTGAAGAAATAAAAGTGGAAAAAATTCAGAAAACTGAAAAGACTACTATTTTCCCCCACAATGATGCTATAGCTAATTTAGAAAGAAGCTAAGATGAAGCTCATTGTGAAAATAAGTTGACAGAGGCTTATAAAAAAGATTCAGATCAACCTGTGCTGTGCTTATGTCTTAGATCTGTGTAAAAATTCTCATCGGAGGAGGAACGATAGCAAATAACAGTGAATCGGCCTTGTTGGAACAGGTTCAAGGTCTCGGCTCAATTTCAAAGGAATGACATGGAAACCATGTCTGCTGATCATGGATAAGGCTTAGATTGATCTGCTTCAGTGACAGATGATGCTTTCTAACATGCTCTGCTGGGAAAAATGGCTCTGAAATGGAGAAATATAATACCAAATTGGCACGTGATCCAAAATTGATCTGTAACATGCTGTGCTGGAACACTAACACCTTATGCATGAGAGATTCTTCTATAATTATCTTATGGTCTCTTGTATGTTTTCACAAAATATGAACACATTGACTTGGTCAGGAATTAATTTCGGTTGATCTGCATGACCTGCGTGATCTGTACAAATATACTGATAAATATGACGTGATCATATGCATTTTGGTTGGATGCCAGATAGTACTAAGTGTGGTGACTGTGACTTCTGCCATCAACCAATCCTGTCATTTTAATAACATTGCCAAAAAAAATGCCTTTATTACAGTTCCAACTGAAAATTATTAAAACAAGATGCAAGAATGCTATTTTCCAGTTTTCCTCCCCAATTTGTTCAGCTGCCAATCACCAGCCAGCTCTCCCCTATCACTCGACAGCTGCCAACCAGGGAAGGGTGAAGGCTAACACGTTTCCTTCAAGACACGTTCGACTTTCGACCTGCTGCTCATGCTGTGTCACAGGGCAGAGTAACACACCCAGAGGAAAGTGCTATCTACCCACTTCCTCATGCATGAACTCACAGATGCCCGTGATTTTTTTAGTGTGGCCAGGTGATTGACAGGGGAAAGAGAGTATGCCATCCCTCCCACCCAGAGAGTATGACCAATTTTGCTCCCTTGGCTCCTGTGGCATCATTGGGATTCAAAATTGAAAAATCTCCCACCATTAGGGTGAACGCCACTTGGGAGCCTGGGAAAATGTTATCTTTTATCTTTTATTATCTATTATATGTCTATTATTATTACTGATCTGAAACATATAAAATCATCTGCATTGTTAGTGTGTTATGCTAACTGCCCATGAATAAGCATGAAGATCTGTCATAAAATATTTTAAACCTGAAATCCAATTGGTGGACAGTAACTGTTAATAATGGCAATGAGATAGTAAAGCTGCAATAAATCCTCTACAATATGGGCCCATTATATGGGCCCACTAATGACGTTATAGTGAGTCAGTTTAAGATCCTATACACACTTACTGTTATTACCAGAAGTACTATAAAATGTATTTATGGTATATTTGTGTTTCCATCAACCTCCCCCCCTCACCCCCTCCTGCTAAACCTCTGCATGAACATGTGTGTTACTCTTACTGCAGTTGGCAGTGTAGATCCTGGTGGAGCTTCACTGCTGGCTTGCCGGAACGTTATCCTCTTCCTCCTCCTCCTGAGGAAGATGTAGATGCGCACGTAAACCAGCAACGTCACCACGAAGGGAAGGTAGAACGATACTACAGATGAGTAGATGACAAAATCAGGGTTCGATATGGAGCACACCAGTGGATCGTCTGCAAACACAAACATACCATAAATACATTTTATAGTACTTGTGGTAATAACAGAAAGTGTGTATAAGATCTTAAACTGACTCACTATAACGTCATTAGAAATTGGTGATAAACTAATGGGCTCATACTTTAGGGAATTTATCGTGTCTATACTATCTAATTGCCGTTATTAGCAATTACCGTCCACCAAAATTAGCTCATTTTCAGTTGTGCTCTAGACATTAAAGCCATGATGTGATAAGAGTTGGGGGTGATGGAGTCAGCTGGGTCTTAACATGTAATCAATACGCTCAATCTGTACAAATCTTTGGACTGCACTGTTGAATGATCTTGTTTCTATGGTGATATAATCAAACATCTAATGCCTAATCAGCCTTTGGTGAAGACGGTGCAGGAATAATCTATTGGAAACCAATGTGAGAAAGCTGCTGTATTATTCCTGGAAGGCTTCTTTGTATATCATCCATTACATCTCAGCCAGAGACTAATTAACTGATTACACAGGTCAAGTGGCTGCAGGGTTTGCTCTGCATATTACATTGAAAATCCTTATCTGAATCTGATTGAAAGGTCTCGATGGTATTGACCATTAAAAAAAACAACAACTCAGCTGTGATAATTTCTTTACTGTTGACGTTTGATCTAATATTCAGTGTCATGAAGCAGCGAATCCCAGCTCTGATTCCAATCAATCAGCACACAGTAATATTCCAGTCTGATTACATTATCATGAGCTGTTTTCATGTGTAGCACAATGCTATTCAGTTGTTGATTATGACTTTCAGAAGGTGTTGATTTTTTTTATAACAAGCAGTTCTGACAATAGTGCAGGCTGTAATTCATATCACAGGTTTATATTAATGTGCTCGTTCTAATACGTTATCATTTCTATAGTCTATAATCTAAGTCTAATACCAAACAAAGCAAAAAAAAAGCATGTTTTTGTTTTACAAAGAAAATGTATAATTGTTGATATTGTGGTATTCTGTAAAGAAACATTTACTGAACATTTATGGAAGGAGTTTCCAGTGTCAGTGTTTTGTCGGTGGTTAGTCACAGTCGGTGGTTAGTCACTTTTTTGCCATAGAAAAGTCTAGAGTGGTGAAGAGTGGTTTTTTATGGTAACAAACTGCATTTCTTGAATAACATTTGATTAACGTCAGTAGAAAATATGGGAGTAACTGTCTATCGCTGCTGTAACATAAGTGATAGCTGGAACTAACTTGTTTTGTGGACATTCCACAATATTAAAATGTACCTTTCGGTGTTTAAATGAATAAAAAAGACAGGTTATTCTTCAGTAAACAAATATTGTAACTGTTGGGAAATTGTTGTGATATAAAAAGAATAAAGAGGAATAAAACAATTGGAGACATGCTGTTATAGGAAAACAATCATCTGCGGTAACAGTCTTCACTTTGTCGCTGATTATCTTCTTGTAACTGCATGCCGTGTTGTGGTTTAGTCCTAACTTATTTAATTCTGAAAAATAATACAACTTTGTCAAATTATATTTTTCGATATATTCAACTGTTGTGTACTAACAAGTACAAAACAGCATGTTTTAATTGTCTGAAAGCAGTAAAAAAAAATACTGTGTTAGAAAGGTCCAGTTCGGGTAATAATCATTAAAGAATAACAACAACACTATGTTAGGAGGCTGCATATTACCATTTAAATAAATTATGGTCACACAACAGTTAAGAAAATGCAACAAATGGGATTCCCAAAGCATCTTTGGAATTCTGTGACTGATACAGGACTAGAAACTTCTGCATCCTTACCTGTGGTGTTGAAGCCAAACAGTAAAGGGCAGGAGACAGCGAAGGCCAGGATCCACACTGTGGCTATCATGACTGACACTCTTTTACGTGAACTGTCAGTTGTGTTGTACAGTACAGGCATCACCACGGCTGTGTACCTGCAGAGAAACAGCCAGACTGCTCAGAAAGGTGATATAGGAAGACAAAGGAAAACATTATTTTACAAAATAGATATATACCAGTGTTAATCCCAAAAGATTTCTTTAAGCAGTTTCCGTAACTAAATGCCATCCTCTCAGAAATTGGACAATCAAAGATAGTTATATGGTTATAATAAAGGTGTGTTGAGACCAGGAGTCAAAAAAAAAAAAAAAAAAAGATGTGGCAGTTAAGTACTGCAGTCTATTCTAAAACATAAATTTTAATATTTTAATATAAAGTATGCCTGTCAAATATATAAGGTGATGGTGGGATAATTTTTGCATGCCATTTCTCCCCATTTAGGACTTAAATTCATGAACACCTTTACCCTCACTCCTTGATTATGTGCACTTTGGGTTATGCTACATTTTTATTTTCTATCTCACATGATAATTGTGCGCTTCATTTTGCTGCCCCAGGGGTTTTAATTATTCAACTCTTCGCTTCACTCAAAATGAAGAGGCATTTATTTATTACCCCTTAAAATATGATTACTGTAGCAGAGGGATTTGTGTGTTTTTACATCTCTGCTCTCAGTGGGTTTTAGGCTGTCGTTAGTAATGGTGTATTGGTATTAATAATAAATTACAGACAAGTCCGGGACAGGTGTGTTATTAACACTTTCACCCAGCAGTCTGCGTCGGGCCTCAGGTTTAAATAGCTTTGATGGCGTGGTTTGGAGTAAGAGGAGTAAGAGCAGAGAGGAATGTGAAGAGGTAGGCTAGATACTGGAACGGATTAGAAAGAAGGGTTTAAAAACAGAAAGACAGACACAGGATGTGTGTGAACAAGTGTAATAATCAAGATAGCTTTCTGTTTCTAAACAGAATTAATATTAATGTCCTCGTTTTGTAGTCTCTCCATTTCACTCCATGCGAACAGACCTATTATTTTCCTCTGTTTAGCTCACCGTGTCTACTGATTGCATTTTGAATTGTTACTGAAATAATTGATATGATAATGACAATGATGATAAAGGTTCAAACCATGCCATTCAGCTCAGAGTGTAATTAAAATCCCCTCAGATCCACGGACACCCTCACTACATGCAAATTAATGAACTTTGAAAGTTAATTAAAAGTGCCCGTTTTATTGTGACAAATGGTGGCCCATTTCTAAGAAAGTCATCAAAGCGATAATTAAAATTATAGTAAATTTATATACTGAGCCTGCTCCTGATGGCTTGTATTACTGTTATCATAAAATACATAATGAGAAAACAAATCTGTTTTACTTAAGGATTAACATTCATGTGTAAAAGCCTTGAAACTGACTGATTCATGCTTTTTATAAATGAAGTATGAGCTTTATCCGGTTCATTCAGATATAGCCTTGAAGTACACTCCTTTCTGCCATCCATTTTCTCTAGTGCTTATCCTAAACAGGGTTGTGGGGGAGCCTGGAGCCTCTCCCAGGGGATTCAGGGCACAGGACACCCTGGAAGTGAATCAGCTTCCAGGACTTGGGGAGGAAACCCCTGAAGCACGGGGAGAACATGAAAGCACTGCACACACAGGGCAGATCTGAGATGGGATTTGAACCCCCGACCCCAGGGCTGTGAGGCAACAGTGCTAACCACTAAGCCACCATAGCCCCCACGCCCCCCTCTTTTTTTTAACCAATTAATGCTAAAGTAATGAAATTAATACAACTGGTTCTTAATTTGAGTGGCGAAGAGCCAGGAAACACCTTCTAGGCATATAAATCTTTCCACTCTATATTTCATACTAATGCCTGGTACATAAAATATATGGCCTAAAGATGCCTTTATGATAATATAAGACTAGGGTTGGATCAGTGGTCATCATAAATTGAATAAATAACATTTTGACAAAGTTAGTGTAGTTAGTCCAGTAAAATATCCAATTTTTGACAGGAAATATCCCCAGCACGGAAATAATATTTACAACCCTATTAGGTTGATTCCAAGATTATGGTGCCATCTAACTCTTGTAACTCATTTTCTAATAATTTTTCAACACTGAAAGTATGCATCTAACCATGGAAAATATGTGTTAGGCAACAAAATCTAATTTTTACATAGTTTCTTTGCTGACAACTTCAGGGTTGAAAGTAAAAGAGTTTTTAGCATAGAAGTAGCAAATACACATTAATGTGATTAATCCATTCTAATGGCACGAGGACATTAAGGACATTCTAATGATTTACTTAAAATGTACTTTTTTGTAATTAATAATTTACTTTCAATCTATAATTTGGCTAACAGGTTTGTACTTTCAAAGTGACCCCCTCAGTCAATATCACTAACGTAACATCACTGAAAATAAAGAAACAGGAAGGAAAGGACTTAATTTTCTTCTTCCTATGATCTTCAGGAAATCTGGATGATGCAACTTCCTGTTGTACATGTGGCTTGTGGAATATTCCAAATATTTCATAAGGGTGAATGTGTTCATGTAAAATGAATACAATTTTTTATAATTTATAATGGATGAATCATGAAAAAGGATGTTTCAAGCTATTGGACTCATACATTCATGTAACAATAATATGACTTTTTGAGCATTTTAATTATTATATTTCAGTATAGATAGTGTAGATATAGTGGGCTAGGACAGGCACAAATGCTTTTTTCTAAGAGCTGTAGTGCTGGGCTGGTTTATTAATGTTTTAATTTATGTATTTGAATGGTACCCCAATCGTGGAACAACACATTACTGTTTTCACTATCATATCTGCTTAGTTCATTTTTTCAAGAAGACATTGAGATGGCAATGAGTGACCTAACTCTGCAGCAGTACAAAACCTGTTTAAGGAAACTTCAGGCAGCTGAGATGAGACGATGAGACAAGCAAACTTATTTCACAATTGACTGGTTTGTTGTAGAGCCTGTCAGACTGCACTGCATTTTGCAGTTGCTGCTCAATAATAATGAATTTGAAACTCTCTGAATTGGATCAACTTCGGTCTTTCATATATCATGTTAAATTCCTCACTACAGGGAGCACCGAGAATAATTAGTGGTGACGTTACCTGTCGATGCTGATGGCGCACAGGTTGAGGATGCTGGCTGTACACATCATCACGTCCAACGTCACAAAAATATTGCAATACAAACGGCTAAAGAGCCAAGAGCCACCAACCACCTGCAAATGAAGCAGTTTTACATGCATTCTCAAACTCTCGGCAACATAATTGCTTTACTGGAATGGATCCTGAATAGACAAATACTGTTTATTTCCACCTCATTACAAAGCACCAAGATGAATACATTTTTCCCCATTTGGACAGTTCTCCCATAATACATGGTGAATAAGAGGCAGTGCACAAACACATCCGCAGACAGTTCTCATCTTCCATATTCCTTTGTGAAAAGCAGTTCTCATCGAAGGTTGAGTTGTATCTAATAAAGCTCTGATAGAGATGCTTCATCTCTAGTTTACAGACTCTGCTTTCACCGACTGAAATTTTGCTCTCAATTGTAAATAATGCGATTTCTGTGACACTCTAATGAACTGAACAATTTAGAGTTAACAGCTTTTCTCCTCTAATGTGTCACAGAGGCCCCCTGTTTACTGCGGGTGTATACCATAGCGCTGTTGAATTTTTAAGTCTGATTGGATTGCTGGTGAGGTTAAGACCCTGTAGCTGCTATAATGTATGTCAGAACTAACTTGTTTCTCAGATGTTCCATAGCATTAAATGCAACTATAAACAGTAAAAAAAAAAAAAAAAAAAGCAAGACGTGTCATTATTTAATAAATTAAAACTTGTAATTGTTGGCAAATTGCTGTGGTGTAAGCAGAATAACACACTTCATGACATGCTGTTTTTGGAAAATAATCCATTATGGGATGGTAACAGTAACTCTTCTTCACATCAGGCTGGATCACATGATTATAATCTCTTGGATTATTTTCCTAAAACAGCATGACCCCAAGTGTTTTATTCCTTATTTCTTGCTTTTTGTATTCATTACTCTAGCCCTATATTTTTCCTTTGTGTTTCAAACAATTCAAACAAGTTTCTGACTTCCATGCGTCTTTGTTTTCCAGTTCTTTGTCCAAATTGTTTTGGAAGCTGTCTTCTGCCCATTTTGTACAGAGTGATTCTCTGTGAAGCCTCTGTTATTTTTTGACCTTGCCTGTGGTCATGGGCTCAGATTACAAACTTTGTTGTTGCAGCCTGTTGCCTCAGACCCCCAGCCAGACGGAGACACTGAGACACAACAACATCCATCAATCTACTCAATACTAAAATGAAATATAGCCACGCTCACACTCACTCACTCACTTTCAGTAACCACTTTATCTTGGTCAGGGTCAATATAGCTACAGTGCCTGATAAATTTGGTTTTGATCTCTTTGTGCTCACCTCTAAATAGACAGCCCAAGGCATGACCAGCGAAGCCACCAGCAGATCAGCCACAGCCAGACTAACCACAAGATAATTGGTCGTGGTTTGAAGCGACTTCTCTCTGACCACTGCCAAACAAACTAGCACATTCCCGAATACAATCGCCAGGATAAGTAGCGAATAGAGCATGGCGTAGTAGTTGCGCACCACATCCTCCACAGCTGGACCCAGGCTGGAGTTCGGCATCGCATTTGCAGATCGCTCAGAGTCATTCCACCACCATTCACTGCTGTGTAACATTGCCATGGATAGTAAAACCTGCGAAATAGGCATGGATTAAGGAAACTGAGAGGGAAAACATTCCAGTACTGTAGATTTAAAGCTGTAGACTAAGAGCAAAGCTAAGAAAGCTCAGTTCTGACCATGTCAGAATGAGAGAGTAAAATACATGAAAGAGAAGAGGGACAGAGAGGGTATGGAAATGAAGAAGACCTACAGCAGAAACTGGACCTACATTTCCTCTGAACAGGGCCTACAGTAGAGTGTGGACCTGCTTTCCCTTTCTGAACATGGCGTACACCTGGACCTACTGTCCCCATGGAACAGAGGCTACAGAGGGTTCTCAGTGGCTCACTGCCTGTTTGAGCCAGCATTTAAATGATAAAATTAAAAACATGACAAATGTAATAAAACTCTAATATGCTCTTGGAAACCTTTCTGGTCCTTTCTCTATTATATGGTTCTACCTTGAACCTTTAAGGATTCCCCTAAAGGGAAAACTGCAAAAAGTTCTAAATTTGAAGTCCTTTTTTCTGTAAGAGTGAAAAGTCATGGTATGCAGAGTTCTGTAAGATGAATTGGTATGCCACAAAAAGTGCTTGCGAGGCAGAATAAGGACAATATCCACTAATAATATGGACATGAAAAGGGCAAATCCTGGAACCACCTAAATAATTGCAATCCCCACTCATATTGTAAACCTCTGCAGTACCACAAGCTCAGTGAATACCGCAGTCTCCTTATTCAAATATCCCTGTGTCATTCTTTAGGCTTAGCACCTAAGACTTCACAGGCTCAGAAGCATGATAAGACAAAAACAATCAAAATCAATTTAATACAAGGCATAAATCAGCATAAATAAAGCTAAATGCTTTTTTTGGCTTTAAAATACTAACAGATACTGAGAACCATGCTAATGAAGTATAGACTCAGACAGCATAGACTGGTTACAGAGACACAAACAATCCTGCCTAATTAAAGAGAAGAGATTGCTGCACTCTGTGACTGAATGTTCAGAGTTCAACAGAATCTAACTGTCATGTTCTCTGAGTGGAGGGATGGAATTTTTTTATCCCTTGACAATCTGAGTGACACTAACCAATTGCAGGTGTTTATTAACTCATGTATAAGCACAAGGGAAGTTAGTGTCTCCCCTGAGTGTGTTCAGCTGCCCTGTGATGCTGCATAAATGATGTCTTGGAGCAGGCACATGTTAGTTAGCATTTGCTCTCCCAGATTTTTTTGCTTTACTATAGTGCACTAGAAGTAGTTATTGGAATGGAATTAGCAATGACTTAACTGCTAGGAAATGCTAGGGAAAATGTGAAGAATCCTGAATAAGAAAATGTAATTTATCCTGAATTTAAAAAAACTTGTAAGTATTTAGGAATGAATTATGTTGATCGGGAACACAGTTCAGTATCTCCTTTGTGTGTCACCATCAGAGAAACATGTAAATGACCTTATCACAAACACACACATGCTTACACACATTAGCTATTAGAAGTAGTGATAGAATTGTATTGATAGCAGTATTGTTGTTCTTTAAAATGTTCAATTTCCAAGCTTTGGGGCAATATAAATGTGCCTTTGTCAGGTCAATAAATCACCTTTGAAATTGGATTGAGACTGGATTGAAGGAGAGAGTGAGAAAGAATGCCACCACATGCAGTTTTAATTGTACATCAATTTAAACTGGGTTTAATTTCAGCTGCAGCATTAATATTAACAATAGTGCGGGTCAATCCTCATTCGACCTCTATTTTCTCTGTTTTGACGCTGCCATTTCATTTAGCCTAGAGCCACTGTGTTCTCATTAATCCCTGGAAATTTAACAAAACTCCTAATATAAGCTACATAGTGTGCAGAAAGGGTCACTCTCTTAATATAGAGAATAATAGGAATTAATGGGTTTTTGTAAAATGAATCAATGTGGTTTGTTTTGACTAATTGATAATAAACAGAAAGATTAGACAGACTGGATCACAAATTAGGCTAAAGCTCACAAATTCACCCCAAATGAAATAGTCCTGTCTCAGTTTTTGTTTTTTATGAAAGAGGTGTCAACAAATACACAAGTTTTAATGCAAAATTTTCACACATAATAGAATTGTTTCTGAGAGATTCTAAATAGTGACCGAGGGCCAGAGGTGTCCTATAAATCCTTTTTTTTTTTATTATTTATTTATAGAAAATTCACATGGTATTCCCACGGGAAGTCATGGTAGCCTATAGTAGGTCCAAAAGGAGATTAGCTTTCTATGTAAACCTCCCCATTACATGCAGTGACAAGTCATTAAATTCCCTAAAGGGTTCCTAACATGTTTCTCCAGACAGTGTGTGTTTGTGTGTGTGTGTGTGTTAGGACACGGGACTGGGTTCTGATACTATCCAAGTATCCAACTATAACTATCCAAAGAATAGAAACAGTTTTTTTTAACTACTGTTTTTGACACCATTGATGGAACACCATTATCATTATCAATCATAAAAACTCAGATAAATACCTCTTCCATAATACTGAAAAATATAATGTCTCCTGCAGAATTTGAGCTAGAGAATAATAATTATTTGCATGAGTGTTCAGTGTTATATGTATATGAGTGCTATATGTTCATACAGGGGTAATATCATTCAGACAGGTAGTCCATTCACAGAACACATATGGATATACTGCAGCCTGTTATTAGATTATTCTAGAAACCTAAAGGAACAAATCGCATTAACTAACGTATAATATCTGATTCTTATCTGTCTCTGGGTGAACAGAGGAAACAGGATCAGCTTGCTGATCTAAAACAGACAGACTTTCTGATGAGTCCATGCCTAAGTTGTTGAAAACTGGGACACTAATGATCATGTTTAATAAACTTTCTTATGAACTAAACTGTGAAGTTTTGAAACTTAATACATCAGTCATATTTGGTTTTATAAATATATATATATATATTCATACATGGTTAACTCACATACACACACATGCATATAACCCCTTTATGGAGAAATATGATCTGAATATGAATAAAAGTATCCATGCTGATGGTATTACCTGTGCTGCTCGTTCAGCTCGGGAAAGCACCTGCTCCTGTGCGCTCAAACTTCTCCCGACACTTCGCCTGTCCTCTTCTCCATTTCCCCCCCTGTCTTCTTCAGGACAGAGAGCATATAGAGCTTGGCATCAATGCACAGTGCTGCACAGAGGATTTGAAAGACCCCCACTGCGCTTTCTGTCATCCATTTATTTCACTAAAATCCAGGAGTTGTTTGCGAGCACGTGCCGTGCGGACGCATCTCCGTGCGGCTCCTGAGAGCGCGCGCCTTTTCCAGCTGTTCCCGTGTGCACGAGCCGAGCGCTTTTCACGCTGGAGAACATCCTGCACCAGATCTTCTTTCAACAAAGTGCAAAAGATGGATCTGAGATTTGTCCATCAGCGCAGAAGTCCTTAAAGCAGCATTGGACATGAGAAGTGAGTGATGGTCCTCGCTCTCCACGCTGCTGCTGCTGCTGGACTACTGAACCCAGAAGCCCAGACTGGCTCAGTTATATCTACAACTGAACAGCCTTCTGCTCTGACAGTCTGACTTACACTACTATTTACTGCTGTAGGGTTTGCCTTTCAAAAATCTTTTTTTATTTCATGTTGTTTGAAAAAGAAAAGAAACGGGGAAAGATAGAAAGAAATCCTGGTTTATAATACACTCTATAGTCACTATGGAAACCTACAGCAGGATCTATCTAACTGTATGTCCATCCATTCTTCCATCTATCCATCTGTCTATCTATCTGCTAACATCCATCCATCCATCAATCCCTGCATCCATCTCCATATAGATAGATGCATACATCTGTCTATCTTCTGTGTGTATATCTGCATGCCTGTCAGTCTGTCTATCCATCCATCTGTCTCTCTATTCATATGTATAACTGTCTGTTATACATCCAGCCATTCTTTCATCCATCAATCCTTTGTGTGTATGGCTGAGTATTTTACCTATCTATCTGTCTATCTATCTATCTATCTATCTATCTGCATGACTGTAGGTCCTTCTGCCCTTTCATCTGTTCATTCTTCTGTCCACCTGTCGATCTATCCGTTCTTCCATCCATCTATCCATCTTCCATACATCCGTCCATACACCCATCCATCGATCCATTCATCCATCTCTATTTATCTGTGTAACTTTCTGTCTTACCATCCAGCCATCCTTTCATCCATCAATCCCTTCTGTCTGTATCTATTTTTATCTTTCTTTTTGTGTCTGTTTAGATGTCAGCCTGGCTTTGTCTGTCCATTCATCCAGCTACCTGTATGTTCATCCATTCATTCATCCATCCTTCTCTCCATCCATCCATCCTGGTATCTGCCTGTATATCTATCTAACCATCTTTGTCTGTATCTATCTGAATGAAGTTCTTTCCACTGCTTTGTCTGACCTTTATTAGAAACTCCATTTATCATATTAACATATGCAACAGCCAAGTTGTGTGGAAAAGTATTTGTTTTGATTAAAGCATTAGAGCATTAGGGAACTGCATATTGAGTATGTGTGTGTGTGTGTGTGTGTGTGTGGATGGGTGTGTGTGTGTTAATTTTATGGCTTTATTTTAGGACTGGTGTTTTTATATTGCCATCAGCCTGCAGCATTATTGTGTGATGAAGACAAAGAGAAACTGTGATCGACGTTAACAACAATGTGAAGCAAACTGCAAATCCAGATGAAAGAAAGAGATAATTTGTACTTTACTGATATCCTGACCATCTATGATCCACTGTAGTGTACAGAAACAACGCTCTGGGATTAATTTGGTTGACTCAGGGACTGGAGGGATGTCTCAGACCAAGACTAGATAGTCCCAGTGATCAATAAGTGGACTCCTGAAAACGCTCCATCTATAGTTGTATAGTTGTTGTGCGCTTTGTAATTGCCTTTTTTTTTTTTTAACAGGAGTTTGTTGCTGCACGATTTGTTAACCTTGATCTGGGGATCAGCCTGAAAAATGTGCTGCCCTTGAGTTGTACATCAGTCTGACAGCAAAGATGGCCACATCTATCCTGCATCAGTTTAATTAGTTCCTCAGCACCTGTGGCCATGATGCTGGCTCTACAGTTCTGGCCATAAAAATACTAAAGCTACAGTATCGCTCTGCTGCCTCCTTCTGGCCACTGTTACACACCGATTGTTCGCTCATGTGGTTCCTGTTTTTGGGTTGGCACCCTTTCACTTCAGTCTCTCCGTGAGAAGGATGAAACGTTTACCATATGACGTTAATGGAGAAGCTAAAGTCTAATATCTATCAGTATCTTAACAATTAAGCTATTAAATTTGATCAAAGTACTATTTCAAGGTCTCATCAATGGCTTAATAAGAATGATGTGGGGCAATATGTTACACACACTTAAAGACAGATAGGCAGCGGCATTCATGATTTCTAATTTTTATTCTCATGTTTTATTCTCATCTCATGTTTCTTCCAAATACCAGACACAGTAAACATAAAAACTTACAATTCTGTCATGTGTCCTTTTGTGTAATTTGTACTTGATTGGACAATGTCTGTTTAATCTAGCAACTTTTAGTTTTTCCTCCAAAGGTATTTTGGGATAAATGGATGATAGAATTATTAATCCACCTTGTTCACATTCATTCATATGCACTTTCTCAGTCACTGCTGATGACATGTCTGAAATATTCAGCTAAACCGAGATCAAATCTAGGGGGTGTGTTTCACTCTGTGTAATCACCTGACAGGACTGTCACTGATAGCCTGCATTAATCTACAGTCTGGGCAAGAACGAAATCAGCCCCAGCCTCACTTCTTGCTTTTTCATATCATTCTGTGCTTGGTTCCACAAAAATCCCAAATAATCCATTTATTAACAGCAAATAATCTCAAGTGGACACCAAAAATGAAACCTTATATTGTTGTTTTTTTTTATTCAGTATGCATTCAAAGGCTACATTCATACCATCACAAACTCTTGGCAGATTAAAGCTAAATCCTACATGGAGTGAACAGAATGGTAAAGACTGCAATCAAAAGTAGATTAAATGGCAGCTATTTACTTAAAAGTCTTTTTCAAGCAAAATCGAAAAGGTTAAAGTGATGGTGGCATGGCAAACTTGAACGTGCTTTACACACCGATTAGCTACTGTTTCTCTTTTTCAACCCATTCACTGTATCCTCCTGCATAGTGACGTGCCCTGAAAGACAGAAGCAGAGAGCATTTTAGTTTAGCAAGCCAAGCCTAGCATGAAGCTCACAGTGCATACAAATACTTTGCTACTCGCCTGCTGAATCCCAGACGCCAGGCAGTTTCAAGAGCTGTTAAACTCCTACGGCCTCTTTGGCAATGAAAGACGATATTGTCATCCTCCTTTTTGGGGGCCTTCACCTTGAAAAGCTTTTCAAATTGCTCTGGAGAAAGCATCAATGATTCCTCAAGCTGTCCCACTGTTTAAGGAAGGTAAATGACAGCATGATGGCATGATCAGACATTGCATTTAGGTACACTTTTAGGTACAAATTGACTTATAGTTGAGTTAAGAGTTCAGGGACTTGCTGAAGGGCCTGACCTTTTAGTCACAAGCTCAGGACCAGAAATACTGAGCCACAACTGTCTTTATCCCATAAGGAATAAAACACAACGTGGGGTGCTGTTATAGGAAAATAATCCACACTGGGGTAGTGTGAAATGTTACCACCATGAAGTGTTTTATTTCTCTTATACTACAGCAATTTGCCAATGATTACAATATTTATTATTAATGAATGACACAGTGTGCTTTTTTAGTTATAAATAGAATTAATGTTGTGGAACATCCACAAGACAAGTTAGTTCCTGTTATCACTGATATTATAGCAGCTATAAACAGTCATTCCCCTCACCAGCCTCTATTTTCTCTCTATCTTTATTATGCCTAGAGTCCACCATGCAAGCCCTGTGAATCAGCTGTTAACATAGAAATGGTAATGTATTCGAACAAGTGCAACAAGCACTGTGGTTTAATGCAAATTATGATGTACAACATTGTCTATTTAAATGAGATTTTGCTCACGTGGAATATTGACAGAATCAGGAATATGGCCTGCCAGGAACTCATCCCGATTTCGGATGTCAAATAACTGGACACTGTGATTGGCCAGCATCATCTTAAGCTGTTCATATGTCACAACTGAGTCTGAAATCATAAAGCAAATACTGAATTAGTAGTCATTTAGGCTCAGCTCAGAATCAAAGGACGGTTCCTCATGTGAACTAAACTGATTTTGCTAATAGTTACACTGACATTAGAATAAAAGCCCGTCATAAAAAAAGGAGAAAAAGGGTATGCAATTTCCAGTTGTAAAATATGAGTTAATGTTTGTAGAACTTTGTACATGATAAGACACTAAATCTAGCTCACTTGGCGCCCTATGAACCCACAGGTACAAGAGATAGAGGCTTTTATAATTAGCCGGCAAATTGTCAAAGGCCATAAATAACAGAGAAAAAACATATCTAGGATGAATTTGCAATGTTGAGCTTGGGTATACTCAGTATTCTGGCTATGATATATATATATATATATATATATATATATATATATATATATATATTGCGTAATTAAATTAAACAGTCCTTAAAGATATGTATTTAGCAGTTATTAAACAGTCCTTAAAGATATGTATTTAGCTATGTATATATTATTTTTTATAATTTATTTATTCTGGTTTTAATTTACATAATTTATAATCATAAAATATATTAAAGAATGAAAACGGGTCCACGGAAATCTTTAATGGTATTTTACATTAAAAAAATAAGGTGGTGTGTATTTCTTACAGTGTGATTTTCGTGCATGTTATCCACATAATAAATCTTAAAGTACGCCTTTTAGTAGGATTTTTAAAACAATTTTCTATTCTACTGAATGCTTTCAGTCAGAAGAATATGATAATATGCTGTAAAAAAAATAGCTAAAATGAAGAGACTGTAAAAATATAATCGAGGTTTCTAGAGAAACAGAGTGCTTCAAGTCCATCAACTGTATAAGCAAACTGTAGCTGTGGGAGGGCATTAGGAAATGTGAAATTAGGAAATTTATTTGTATAGAGAAAAGCCATATGATCAATTCCCATAGCTCAAAAAACTTATATGCAAAGCAGGATTTTTTTTCTGTCTTTACCTAGATCAGATTTCTCCTTTCTGGTGTGATGAATGCATGATGTCCTCAGTCCAGCTCTGAGCCCCACACAGTGAACAGGTCTAAACGCAGACATAGATACAATAACACGCCGTAAAATCGGGTACACCATCATAGTCACTGGAAACTTGAGGTCTCACTTCTGACAGAGGTTTTGCAAACTACAGCATGAGTAATGAGCAATATATGTCAACAGCCAGAGCTGGTGTATGCAAAGCCCTGCCCACTTTCTGTTAATCCTATTATATTATAGACTACTGCAGTCCATCACTGAGACAGGAGAGCACTGCGGGGGACAGACAGCATGCACATGAATGGATCATTATTATTCATTTCTGAATATATCTCTGGCAAACAAAAGCACTAACTGGCTTTCATTGATGGAAAATAAGCCTGTATTTCAGTGTAATACATTTTTAAGTAAAGCAAAAAAAAAAAGTTATAAAACAGTTATAAGTTTTTGTTTTTAAAATACAGACATTTGGGATTTGGAAGCTATTTGTGATTCAGCCTGATTTAGACTTTAAGGAAAAGCATTCATTCATTCATTCATTCACTCATCTTCAGGGTTGCTATGAATCCCGGAAACATTGAGTATGAGGAAGGAATACACCCTGAATGGGATGCGAGTCCATCGAGAGGCATCATGCATACCCATATTCACACACTCATTCACACAAGAGGCAATTTAACAGAAAATACACCTTCTGGTACGTATTTGGGAGGTGGGAGGAACCTAGAGGAAATGCACACAAACATGTGGACACGTGGAGAGCTGAACCAGGGACCCTGGAACTGTGAATCATATGATGGACAGACTGGGTAATAGGAGGCTTGGTGGTGCATTGGGCAGCGCTGCAGCCTCAGAGCTCCAGGGTCCCAGGTTTGATCCTGAGCTTGGGTAACTCTCTGTGCACAGTTTGTTTGTGTGGGTTTCCTCTGGGTTCTCTGGTTGTCTTCCACCTTCCAAAATCATTAGGCCAGTAGGGGGATTGGCTAAGATAAACTGCCCCTAGGTGTGAATGAGTGTGGTGCCCCATCCAGGGTGTATTCCTGACTCACTCGCAGTATTCCTGTGACTGGCTCTGGATTCACGGGGCCCCAGACCAGGTGCTTACTGAACACAAGTGAGTGAGTGAAACTGGCAAATGCAGTTTGTGATTGATAATAATATTCACATAATATAGAATAATATTCATAATAATCAATAGCTGTTATATGACTGGCTTAACCCTAACTCTATATGATTGGCTGATGCAACAAATGATTGATTGACCGTGTGTCTGCCTACTTGTTATTGGCTCTCTGAGCTGCAGCTTTCCATGCTTCTGGCTTCTGGCACTCTGAACCGCAACCCATTAGGGTTTATGTGATATGCAAATGATTGCAAACTAGACATTTGATTAAAGCAAACAAAATCTGACAAGCATTGTATAGGCCTGCTGCTAAATTTAGAGACATCCAGAGATACTGTAGTATTAAATTATTATTGTATTAAACTATTAAACTCTAATCAATAAAAGGCAAGTCACATTAAAATAGATTTTGAATACAACTTAGTGAATAAATAAAATGATCACTGAATACGCATGCGCTGACAGAAAGCCTGCCTTCCGAATCACGCATGCGCAGTAGCATAATACCGGCGGACTCTTCAGATCAGTGGCCCGAACGACGAGGGGATAAACCGAGACCGTTTTTACAGGTCAGTGTTTAAAGAATTAGCACAATTTCATTGATTATTTATTTATATTTATTCAGTGAAAAATACTGTTCAGAAAGCCGCTGAAAATCATCCCGAAGACTCGATAAACAAGCCATCCGGCGAAGTAGATCTAGCCCTAGTCAGCTAGCGACGCCAGTGAGGCGGTTATTTTTTTCCCTACTCATTTTCGACAAGTCCCGCCTCCCGCTGTAAGATTGGGTAACAGTATCCTGTTTCCTGCGATACGATTGGTCTTTAAATTTGTACGTACAAGTTATCTGGTGGACCAGCCAATCCTAGCAGAGTAGGCGGGGCTTGACGGAATGCAGGTAGGAAATAGATTCTCGAAAAAGCCTTTAGGACGACATTGCGGCTAGCTTACTGTCTGTTAGTGGTATTTGTTTTTTTTAAATTGACACCTACTCTGTGACGCAAGGGTAAATAAACATATTACATAGAGGTAATGATAATCAAACTCATACAGTAGTGTAGAGATTGTGCTTAAGTGTGCAGCTGGTTCTGGCGTTAGTGTCATAGACAAAAAATCAATAAAAATAAAAGAAAATGTCACTTAGCGATATTATGGCGATATTACTGGATCAAAGTAGGTAGCTAGCTTTTTATAAAATGTATTTTTATGCAATGTACATGCTGTACAGTGGGCTTACTGCGCATGTCTGGGAAAATGGGTGATTCAAATGCACTCATTTCCATTCCTGGAATATTATGAAATATTATGGAAATTCAGAAAGTTTTGGGAAAAAGTACAGCTTTTCTGTTACCTAGGTTAAATCTCTTGTCCTTAGACATCCCCTATTTTCTTCATTAATGCATCCTTCCTAATGCACATCACATTTTATGTTTTTTTTTTTATATCCTTTTCATGATACACTTAATGACCTTTAAATTAGTGGCCATTTTTCACATCCCGGTTCAAAAATCATTCATTTGTCCATTCAGTCATCTTCATTCAGCTTCGTCCTGGTCATCATGGTGCAGCGAATCCGGAGTCTATCCCGGGAACACGTGCAGGCGGGAGTGTGTTCCCTGGACGATGTTTTCCTGCCAGGCTTTTGTAGACACTCACACACTCATTCAGTGTGTAGCCAGAGCCAGTTTTGTTTTTTGTTTTTTTTGGGAGGAAACTGACACAGATATGGGAAGAGAACATGCACAGAAACTCCATACAGACAGAAACTCAGGATTAAACTAGGAATCCTGACGCTGTGAGAGAGAAATTAATACCACCTGGTTCAAATATCTGGGGGGGGGGGGAATCTTGATCTGGTGCAAATGATCTGGTTCAAATATTTTCCAAACATTGCAGATATGAGAAGTGTGTAATCCACGGTACTTTGTTCTCAGTGTTTCCCAGAATCCTTCACCTTTAATCCACCTCCACCACACGTTTCAGTGATGTTTCTGCACAAACCCCTCAGCTGAATGGTAATGAAGCGATGACAGTCAGGTGTATTGAGCTGCTAAAACACTAAAATGTGCAGTGCTGGCTTTGATGGACCAAACAAACACGCAGCGTTTCTTGTTTTCCTCACAAACCTTTTTACCTTTTTGTTTTTGTTCAGTACGAGGCACATTTGGGATGACGATGAAAGTACTCAGCTGTTCATGGTTACAAAGCTATCCTCTTTTTTTTTTTTTTTAAATCTGTGCCAATTCAAATTAAGAGCTAGTTATGAAGCTTTAAGAGCAGCAAAATAAACAAACGGTGTTCTCTGTGAGCTTTCTCTGCATAATATGAATATAATTCATCAGGCTCCAGGTTTTCAAGACAAACCTTTTGATCCTGCGTATGTGCCAGTATCAGGACTAGGCATATTCATACCTTGATAAATTATTATTTCTGTGATATCGATATAAATGTATTTTTTTAATTTATTGTTAGAATTTTTTTTAATTATTAGAATTTTTTTTTAAATCATTTTCAATTTAAAGTAATTTATTTTTGAAGACAAAACATTTGTAAACAAACATTTTTCACAGTTTTTTTTAATGGAAACTTGTTATTAAACTTATATCGTAATACATATTACATATGTATCAACAAAAATGTCTTATGTATCGTGATATGATATTTATGTGATATCATTCACACCCAGCCAGCGTTATTTTCCTATAAGAGCACGTTCTGAAGTGTTTTATTCCTCTTACACAACAGCAGTCTGGCAACGATTACTATTTATTTATTTATTTATTTATTAAAGAATGGCATACTTTTTATACATTAAAATACTTTTAAACCTTTAAAGTTATGGAACGTCTGTGTGACAAGTGAGTTCCTGTTATCACTTGTGTTATTAAGTGTCATTTCCTCAGCAGCCTCTATTTTTTTCTCTCTCTTGAAATTAATAAGACAACAAGAAAAACACAACTTGTTATGTTACCAAGAAAACAGAAATCGCAAAATCCTCTGTTCTGTTACGAAGCACTGACACTGGAGACTCCTTCCATACATGATAAATAAACATCAGCTTACAATCAATGATAATGTTTCTTTGTTAAATGACATCACTTTTTAAAAAAACTTGTTCGTTATTAGGTTTAGATTATGTTGCGCGTCCGCCGTACAAGTCCCTGTGCATGAGCTGTTACCATAGAAACGATAGCGTATTAGAACGAGTGCTTTAATATAAACCTGTTATTAGAATTACAGCTGGAGCAAGTGTCAGAGCTGCTGTTAGAGAAAATTAATCAACACCTTCTGACTAATCAGATTGAGAGAATTCAACAGCGCTGTGTTATAAAGCAGAAATACTGCACGGTCTCCAGTATTACAAACTCTCTTGGCAAGTGAGTAAAATGTAAACACACCCCAAGACAGCCACTTCTTCTCGACTGAAGGCAGAATGAGCCGTTATTAGTCCATGAAACTGGCTGCCAGTGGACACACAGCACGTTACTCAGCTGAACCATTAAATATTAGTTTAATGAACTGATTCAGAACTTTCATTGCGATGTAATTATCAGAATTTTGCACTGCAATAGGATTTAATCTGGATGCATGAAGGGCAAACATTAATACTTAACACGCTGTAATTATTATTCTTTTTTGGGGGCGGGGGTCTTCATCCCTGAAGGCTGCACCATGAGTCAAGGAAAGGACAACGCACGACTCCGAAGCTATAAGAACAAATCGCTTAACACAGACGAGATGAGGAGGAGGAGGGAGGAGGAAGGCCTGCAGCTACGCAAACAGAAGAAAGATGAACAGGTGAGATGAGGGGCAGCTTCAGGATTTTGTTAACCGCTCTGTAGTTGTAGTTCTCTGGCAGATGCAGAGTTCAGTCGGTTTATCTTGGTGGCAGGAACAGCTGAAATTGCTCATAATTGCCCTGGGGGATTTCCTCAAACCACCTGGCTAGTAGTTTAAGTGGGCGAAAATGTTAAACCAGTAATGCAGTGGTGTCACATGGGTTGATATGGTTACCTGTAATTAAGTCTGAAAACTTTGAGCGTCTGTGTGGCCTTACAGCTGTTCAAACGAAGGAATGTGGCCACAGTGGAGGAAGACTGCACACTGGAGGATGATGGGATGTCAGACAGCGGCTACCTGGAATCCCAGGCCAATAACATGGAACAAATCACGGTAAGAGCTCGAGGGCAAAAGTGTGTACATCCTTCTTAAAAGAAATTCACATGACGTGACAATTTAAGGACAAAGTTTATTATTCGAATGCTAAATTAATTTTTAAAATAACACTTACATATGAGAATTGAAGAAAAAAACGTCTAGGTGCATACGTGTTGTATATACGTTTTTGTAATTGTAACTGAAGGAGATGATGATCATATACTTACTCGTTTTCCTCCGAGGCTGTATTAATGCACTAACTAGCTCACAGTACGTCATTACATTACTTCAGCTACCACTTTGTTTCACTCGAGTCAAGCAAAACACGGGACTGGGCAGCACATTAGAGCAGTTTATTCAGACCTTGTTCTTTTATTCGTCAGGGTGGTGTTATATCTGAGGACATGACCCAGATGATCTTCTCCAGCTCTCCAGAACAGCAGCTTATGGGAACACAACGCTTCAGAAAGCTTTTGTCTAAAGGTTAGAACACACACACACACACACACACACACACACGTTTGTCTTACTATCCTCGTGAGGACCTTTCACTAACATATTTATTAATGCAGTTAATTAATGCTATACCTACCTCTAAATATAATCCTAACCTTAACATCAATAATTAAAAGAAACCTTTTGACTTGTGTCTTTTTTTTTTTTTTTTGAAAATAAACCTGCATTTTTTTGTTAAAGAGCAGTTTTCTTCATGGAGGTCAGCCAAATGTCTCCACCAAGATATAAACACCTGCCCACACACACTCACAGTTGTGTATGTGTATATAATGTGTATAGTTGCTCATGTGAGTGATGTCTGTCTCATGGTTAGAGCCCAACCCCCCTATTGATGAAGTTATTGCCACACCTGGTGTAGTGGAGCGCTTTGTGGAGTTCCTGAAGAGGAAGGAGAACTGCACACTACAGGTGAAACACACACACACACACCCACCCACACACACACACATACAAATGTCACTGAGCATTCTATTAGCAAATGACAAGTTGATGCTGTTGCCCCAGTTAGTCTCTTTCCAGTATTAAGTGGCAGCCTTAATATTTTTCGATGAACAGCCCAAAACTCCAGCAAGATGTATGTGATATGTCGAGTTGCATTTGGTTCCACTTCAGCAGGGCTTGACTTGGATCGAAGCAAAAGTTTATGCATTTTGAGCTCATTTCCTGTTCTAAATAAACAAGTTGTCTAAATAGTCTAAAGACAGCAAGTAGTCTAGCAGACCTCACTGGTGCTAAATAATTAAATAAAATGCATGCGTAGAGCCTGGGGACATCAGGGCACCCGTGCCACGTGATTGAGCCAAGGAATGTACTACAGCTAATCATTTGGATTTGTCATTGTACTGCATTTCAGATTTGTTCCTTGTAATTGCTACCAGACTGAATATTCGCGTTTGGTTTGCTAATGTAAATGTAGGGTCAGACTGACAATAAACACACCACACCACCTCATTCCTCGAATGCTGAACAGCCAGGATCCCATTCTGAGCTCTCAGACCCACAACAGCCATGAGTCAGTTACTTAGTCCAGATGGAATGCTCTTGCGATAAGCTCATGCTGGAGGAATGTGTATGCATGTGTTCTGCTTTGCCTGAAAACTACTGCAGTAAAAGGTCATGCCACTGTGGCAATGCTGTTGTATCTCCACAGTTTGAAGCAGCGTGGGTCTTGACAAACATCGCCTCTGGCACATCTCACCAGACGCGCGTGGTGATCCAGGCTGGTGCTGTGCCCATCTTCATAGAGATGCTCAGCTCTGACTTTGAGGATGTCCAGGAGCAGGTACAGTTAACCATATTCCATCTCTCTTTATTCTTAAAATGCAGTGTACTTTTTCACCAGTCGTTAGCAATATAAATAGAAGTAACCCCAAAATGGCAGCAAGGTATGTGTGTGTGTGTGTGTGTGTGTGTGTGTGTGTGTGTGTGTGTACCGATGAGATGAACCAACTGATCATAAATAATCAAACCCTAAATTGGTCGGCTCGGGTGTGTTAGTTAGAAAAGATTCACTTATTTCACTATTTTATTGGTATATGAAAATGTAGTCACGTTCCCAGTAACAGGTTTGTTAAACCATCAGGTAACCATAGCAACCACAGACCCTGTTTCATCAGCTATTTCCTTCCTTAAACTCAGACACTAAGGATGTTTCTGGACTGACTTTATTACTGCATATAAAGTAATCGCTTTATCCTGGTCAGGGTCGTGGTGGATTCAGAGTCTATTCTGGGGAACACTGGGCATGCACACACCCCTTCACCTACCTATGCACACACCCCTTCACCTACCAGAATGTTTTTGGGAGGTGGGAGGAAACCAGAGAGCGCAGAGGAAACCCACACGGACATGGGGAGAACATGTGAAACTCCACACGGACAGTAAACCGATCTTAGGGTCAGGATCGGTGACCATGGAGCTGTGAGGCAGCAACTCTACCTGCTGCACCATCATGCCACATGTTTCGGTACAGCCTTATTTTATACAGAGAAACGGAAAAATCCAAAATCAGGCAATTTGGCCTTTTGCCAGCAATATGCAAATGAACAGTCAAACACTTGCCTTGATCCGCAGAGGAATCTTGAATTCTGTTGTTTACAAGCATTTGAATTTGTTCTATTGCTGTAATGAATGGGACTGTCTGTGTGTGTCTCTGTCTGTCTGTGCGCATGTCTGTGTCTGTATCTCTCTCTCTGTCTGTCTCTCTCTCTCTCTGTCTCTCTCTCTCTCTGTCTGTGCGCATGTCTGTGTCTGTATCTCTCTCTTTCTGACTGTCTCTCTCTCTGTCTGTGCGCATGTCTGTGTGTCTGTATCTCTCTCTCTCTGTCTCTCTCTCTGTCTGTGCGCATGTCTGTGTGTCTGTATCTCTCTCTCTCTGTCTCTCTCTCTGTCTGTGCGCATGTCTGTGTGTCTGTATCTCTCTCTTTCTGACTGTCTCTCTCTCTGTCTGTGCGTATGTCTGTGTGTCTGTATCTCTCTCTTTCTGACTGTCTCTCTCTCTGTCTGTGCGTATGTCTGTGTGTCTGTATCTCTCTCTTTCTGACTGTCTCTCTCTCTCTGTCTGTGCGTATGTCTGTGTGTCTGTATTTCTCTCTTTCTGTCTCTCTCTCTGTCTGTGCGCATGTCTGTGTGTCTGTATCTCTCTCTTTCTGTCTCTCTCTCTGTCTGTGCGCATGTCTGTGTGTCTGTATCTCTGTCTGTTTATCTTTCTGTGCTGTGTGTATGTGTCTCTCTGTCTCTTGCTCTGTCTGTCTCTGTCTTGCTGTCTGTTTCGCTCTCTTTGTCTGTGTGTCTTTCTGTTTGTCTGTGTATGGCTCTCTGTCCCTCTCTCTTTCTCTGTCCTTCACTCTGATTCTCACTGGTCGTGTGTTTCTGTGCAGGCGGTGTGGGCGTTAGGGAACATTGCAGGAGACAGCACAGAGTGCAGAGACTATGTGTTGGATTGCAACATCCTTCCCTCACTTATACAGTAGGTTTCTTTCCAAAGTGTCCTAATTTACCTCTTTGTCCGGGGTTAGGTTCACTTTTATCTTCACTACACCTAACTTTACAATCCCACGCAGTTTACACGATCACCATTACACATGTATACTGTTTACCAATTCAATGGGTGTGTCTCCCTAGTCTGCTCCCTAGTTCAGCAGTCAGGGCACTGATCAGGGAGTCAGCCATTTTGAGGGCTGTCTCAGTCTCAAAATCCTTCCAGTGCACTGGAATGTTCACTCCCTAAAAAATCCCAAAATACACCACAAAAACCAGGGCGCATCGATGCTCACTGTGTTCCCTTAATAGAAATGACGTCGGATTGGGATGTTTTATAACGCTTAACGTGGCTTAATGTACCAAAACACTGACCAGGGAAAACCATTATTCTCTCACATTTCTCTCGTCATAAACACTATCTACTGCTAAGACAATGGAACCATAATCCAAGTGGAAAGACACTATTTTCACGTTAAGCATCTTCTCCCCCATAGAAAACTATTATAAAGAAAACGCTTAACGTGACTTAATGTATTAACACAGTGATACTGGAGGACTAAATTCAGTATACACCTTATTAATAAAACAGACCATGCACAGGCAAGCAGAAGAACCCAGTATCTGAATGCGATGCTCAAAGTTTCACGTTAAGTGTTTTCTTTATAACGGGTTTGTATGGGAGGAAAATGCTTAACGTGAAACTTTTTATTGGGTTCATCTGCTTGTATGAACATAGAATGTTTTATTAATAAGGCGTATACTGAGTTTGGTCTTCCATTATCACTGTTTAGCGTTTTTCATGTTAAGCGGTTTAGAATGTCCCATCACACTTCCTGAAGCCTCTCAGCTCGAAAAAAATGAGGAACAAACTCTCAGCCAATTTTGTCTACAAATGTAAGTAGCTTGTTATCGTTGTTGTGGCTCTCAAATGATTACCTATGTTAGTGATTTTTAACATAATTTGACTTTCTATATACAGCATGTTGAGTCTAACAACTTTTAAGTGTTTAATGATTTAAAAAATCCCCTAGCTAGTCTACCTGCTTGAATTACCATGACAGAAACGTGTGTGATTAGGCTAACAAATTTATATGACATATAATTTCAGAAAGATATCGGTCTTGCCTGTTGTTTATAAATGCCAGTGGTGATGTTTTACAACGCTAGTATGTAGTCATGTTGCCGGAAATTGAGTCATCAGTGTCCCAATGTGTAGTGAGCCAGGGTCCGAGCCAGCGCCCGAACTCATGTACACGATATACTGATTCACGAGCTAGGGAGCTGATTGAGACCCACCCAGTATGTTCTTGTATAGTTAGTGCATTATTATAAACGCTGTTGTTCGTATGAATTATATTGTGTCCTGTTTACAGGCTCTTGACCAAACAGAATCGCTTGACTATGATGAGAAACGCAGTGTGGGCTCTGTCTAACCTGTGCAGAGGCAAGAACCCACCTCCAGATTTCACCAAGGTAAGACCCGCTACTGACAGGTTAACACACCTGGATTGTGGATCTGCATTTGTCACGTACTACGGGCTTTTCGGGATTCATACTGTAGCTTTGCAGTTTTAACAGAGCATTATGTAAAGTAACAACAGGTGTGTAATTATAGATATGTTTACTTATGTGGCAGATTAAATATAATTCTGTGTGTGCTGTGTGTGTAGGTGTCACCGTGCCTCAGCGTGCTCTCCTGGCTGCTCTTTGTGAATGATACAGACATTCTGGCTGATGCATGCTGGGCACTCTCCTACCTGTCTGACGGACCCAATGAAAAGATCCAAGCTGTTATAGACTCAGGCGTGTGCCGCAGACTGGTGGAGCTGCTACTGTAAGATATTACACACAGGGTTAGAAGGTGGTGGGGTGTGCAGCTAGACATGTTATCATCATCGTGCATATGATGTAGAATGATGTCCGATACACGATGCTACATCTGCTGCAGTTACATGGCTGGGCAGATCGCGCATTAATTAGCTAGCTCTGATGTAGGCGTTTAAATATAGTTGTGCTTCTACCTGTGCTGAGAAGCTAGCAAGCGACACACTCAGGGTGTTTTTGTTTGTAATTTTGTAATACAACACTGTGATCTCATAAACATGATAAGCTGTGTGTCGATGTGCCTTTTGTGTGTCTTTTAAACAGATAGTTATCAAATCAGTGCAAAATTTGATTCTTTACTCTTACTGTTCCTATTTATTTATTTATTTATTTATTTATTTATTTTTAAAAAGACATTCGGATTATAAGGTTGTCTCTCCTGCGCTTCGGGCTGTGGGGAACATCGTCACAGGAGATGACGTCCAGACACAGGTAATTAAAAACAACATTACACTTTTATGTCCTGTCTGGTTTGTTTTATATATTGCTTCAGAGTTTCAGCTTTAGGAGTGTGTTTACCTCAGCAATTAAAAGGACATTTCTCATTTAGTTTTTTTAACTGTTGTGTTTTACCTGAACAGGTGATCCTGAACTGCTCTGCCCTTCAGAGTCTCCTTCACCTGCTATGTAGCCCTAAGGAGTCCATTAAGAAAGAAGCCTGTTGGACAATCTCCAATATTACTGCTGGTAACCGGGCACAGATACAGGTGTGTCTCTGTCAGGCTCAGTAGTAGACTTCAGTTATGATGTGTGTGCTTGATTAAGTTTTTTCCCCCCTCTCTTTTTCTCTAGATGGTGATAGACGCAGGTTTGCTTCCTCCTCTTATCACTATCCTTCAGGTGGCTGAGTTCCGGACGAGGAAGGAGGCGGCGTGGGCCATCACCAACGCCACGTCTGGGGGCTCTGCTGAGCAGATCAGGTCGGGTATTGCTTAAAATGAAACCATAGGCTTTAACTATGCAAGCATAAATGAGATGCTGATATTCTACCATTTTATTCCATTTCCTCACTCCAGTGTTTCAAAAGATTCTTCATGAAAATAAGATGCAAAGGAAGCAGATTAACAGCATAATATTAACAAGTTGCTTGTGTGGCTTGTAGTCTTGTGGGCGTGTAGCGACTACTGCTGTCACTTTGGGGCATGCACTGTCTGGTGTTATTTATTTGTTTCCCCCCTTTTAGTCATAGCCTACAACCCACTATCTGATTTATATCACATCTACTTACCGTGTAATGCACAAGGTGCATAGAATTGAGAAAATCTCAGTTTAACTTTCGCTTTGTCGCTTGCTGCTGTCTCTATAATCGTGGCTCGTACATAGAGACTGATTGATTTCCTCTCACTTTGTTGCTTTGTAGTGTGAACGTAAGGTCAGGTATGAACACCTGCTAGAGTTTCAGGAGTGAACCACATTAGTTTGTTGGACATTTCCAACACTCAGCTGAATACAGGACCTGTCATCAGATAGCACCTAGTCCCAAATAAGGATGTCTGGATCCATCAATCTGTCCGGGCAACAGGACCATGAATAGGACTTTCTTAAAACCTCTGTTTATTTCAAACAGGCATCTGGTGGAGCTAGGTTGCATCAAGCCTCTCTGCGACCTTCTGACCCTGATGGACTCCAAGATTGTGCAGGTGGCACTGAATGGCCTGGAGAACATCCTCAGACTGGGTGAGCTGGAGGCCAAGCGAGGAGGAGGAATCAACCCGTACTGTGCTCTCATCGAGGAAGCATACGGTATCTCAACACATTCAGTTTTCTATTTTTCTACATTCTGAAACATCTGATCTTCTCACAAGAGATTTCAATGTTGCATTTTGAGGACTCACTCGCTCCCTGTCGCCTTTCCTCAGGTCTGGATAAGCTGGAGTTCCTGCAGGGCCACGAGAACCAGGAGATCTACCAGAAGGCTTTCGACCTGATCGAGCGCTACTTCAGCCCCGAGGACGAGGATCCAGCCCTGGCCCCCGCCGTCGACCTGCAGCAGCAGCAGTTCCTTTTCCAGCAGTGCGAGGCTCCTATGGAGGGCTTCCAGCTCTGAGTGCCAGAAAAGCCACAGCGGAGAGAGTTATTAATATCTATAATGATTAGAAAGAGTGTGACGTTGCAAGAGCCTGTGTTGCTGGTCGACTTCCTTAACCTTTACCTTTCCTGCTCCCTTCACACCTGCTGTCACTGGTTTTGAAGAACGGCTTCAGGAAAAAAGAACCAGACTGATCCAAAAAATTTTCACCAGAGCAGCTCTGGAACTCTTGAAAGACTCCCATATTGCCCACGCATTAATTCCCACCACCGAACCCAAAAAAAGATCCCCCGTCCAATATAAACAAGCATCAAGACTACACGCTGCATCCGGCTGAGAGTCGATTAGAAGCTGGGTATTGACTGCTTGTACGTATGACCTTGCTGCAATACGGACGTCTTGAGACGGACGGCCTGTACGCGATTCTTTTTCATTAGTTCAGAAACACTGGACTGACCGTGTGACTGTGGGAGCGCCTGGAAGTGCGCATACAAAACAAACAAACAAACAAACAAAAAAACAGAGAGGCACAACTTGGCCAGTCTGCCCTGAAGACTGAAAAGACTTCAGCACTTTTCTCTATTCATTAGACCCGGACTGCATACAAAAAGGCAACTCTTGCTGACGGACAGAGACAGGAGTCCAGACTGTATGTGACTGACTGTGTGCCACTTAACTGAATATCGAACTTATTTACTTTCATTCTCATGCATTCCTACGACGACTGTGCAGGCTCCTTACATTTGCACCTTCTGGGAGTTGGAATCTCCCTGCGCACTGAGACAAAGACGAACTTTTTTTTTTTTTTCCCTCGAGCCTGTGCGCCAGACTCTTCGGACTTAAGAGGACAATTCCATACGATTATCATCCTGTATCATCAGCAGCACTTTATGTTCAGGACACAAATCCTTTGGTTCGAATGGAAATCATTATTCTTTCCATGCAGTACCTGGCTCTCCGCTCCTCAGGAAATGAGACGAGAAAAGTGCGCCTCGGTGCACGCCCCAGATCGCAGGACGTTCTTTTACAGAACTAAACACACTAAATTTTGGAGTGAAATCTCATGGCTGATGAGCTTTGCCCTTCTGAAGCTTCCTCCACTACTCGGACTCTTGATGACATTTAATGAGCTGAAATCTTAGCTTCCCAGTGTGTGACACACACATACACACACTTTAACATGACTGATATTGCTTATCACAGACCCATGTTCAGATGACCCCCATATAGTATCATCATTAACTAGAGCGACATGAGAAAGAAAAAAAAAAAACATTTCTTCATGTCTCATTTTGGGGGTGGAATCTGTTAGTACCGACTGTGCCATAATCCTTATGTGAAATTAAGATTTACAACCCAGCAGCAATTTAAGTAAGGCATAACCATGCAGAAATGAATCCAAATTGAGCTTGAAGCATACTGGTGATTTTGTTTGCTCAAACGCTGCAAGATTGTTTACTAGATTTTTTTTTTTTTTTTTAAATGTCAGATTCTCCCATTGAGAGATGACCAGCTCTTCATTTTCAATACTGCTGTTGTATTGAGATTGTGTAACTGTTCTCTGTTAAGCCATTTGCATAAATGCTGTTTCATGAGTTCCCGTGGCCATGCTCTTTATGCATTTCTGCACATCTTGGGTCTCGGTGAGTAACACGGTAAATAGTTTCACATGTAGCCTAATAAGCTGTTAATGATCTGACTGATCAGAATGCAGATGTTCATATAACACACCTAAAATGTGAATAGAGTGGAACCTGAATGAAACTGAAACAGGTAGGTAATGTTTGAATTCGATTACTTTCTACAGTCTGAGCTGTTGTTTATATTCTGCATGTAACACTATTGCAAGCTGGGATGGAAGGCATCCAGCTAAGATTTTAAAGCAGAATGATGTTAGACACTAATGCTTCTTCAGTCTTGCTGTTCATTTCATTTCTGTTCACTGTTCAATCTTTCAAGTACATTTGAGAATTTTGCTAAGATTGATGTCATTTAAGACTTTCGGCTAACGTGCTTGCCGAATCCAGAAAAGCAGATAGTGAAGATTGAATGCAGTCAATCATTTAAAGAATTAATTTGCAGTAAAATGCAGTAAAGCTGCACTCAATCATTAGTTTTGTCAGCCTGCCACCTCCCTTTCGTCTGTCAGGGCTCATGATAACAAACTTAACATCAAATAAAAAGAACCTTGTAATTATAAAGTTAACTCACATTTTCAGCTAGCTGAATTAAATTAAGACATGTGATGTGTATTACAATATAATAAATTACAGTGAGGTTTGCTCACAAACTGCCAGCAATACAGTAGTCTTGGATTTTAAAAAAAAACTTTTCAATGATGCATTAATATCTACAAAACTAAATGTATTTTTGTTTTTTAAAAAATAACATTTTTATTTATTAAAAAAAAAAATAAAAGGAGAAAATTTAAAAAAAAAACAAACAAACAAAAAAAACATTTTAAAGCGCAAATACAAACTTTTTAACCCCAGTCTATTAAAATTGTCTAAAAAACAAAATATAAAAAAATTTAAAAGATATCACAATATCTCTGAAAAGAATATTGTGGCAGAACAGATACCTTCTTCCCCTGTACTGCTTCCTCAAAAACACTTGGTTTACAAGGAAGTGGAAAGTTAGTTTGTTCTAACGATAAGGCTTTGTAATCATTTTGCCTTGTTTATGACCTGAGAAAACAGCAAGAAAAGTCACACTGAGAACATGTAGAGTGATTCTCATTTAATCTATAGATTTTTTTTAACCCAAATAACTCTATATAAAACAAAAATCTTTTATCAGATCACTTGTTAAACAGTGCATTAATTTATGTGCAGGAGTGCAGGAACGTGACTGCACTACCGTCTACTACTCCTCACTCCGTTTTACTGTTAGTCAGAGATGCTGCCATCTCTAGATCTTTCTGCGCCTCTTCTCTCAACCGAGCCTTTCTCTCCATGTTCCTGCTGGTCAGGTTGTCATGGCGACTTGCAGCCTGCAGGGACAGGAATTATTTATTTTTTTTGGCTGTGGACTAATGTAAGTGTTCATGTTATGACTGTGTACAACAACCAAGCTTTCAGTGGCTTCACTCCAAAATAAGGAGACAAGTGTCCTTATGCTGCCGTACGAATGGAGCAAACATGTTTAATGACAATATCCATGTTAATTATTCCTTAATATATATAACTGAGTTGCCAATTTATTAGGTAACTTCCACTGATGGTCTACTTTTAAAGTGACCTATATGGAGGTGTAGCTAATAAAGTGGCAGATCTGTATAATGCATTATTAGGACAGGTATAGTTGTAAGAATGACCTACCTGTTTTCCCAGCATGATCATCAACATGCAGCCTCCAATAGTCATGGCAATCATGACATAGCAGGCCTTAACACGCAGTCGGTTCCTGGCTGCATCAATCGTCTCAAATCTGGAAATCAGCAACAGAGACTGTTTTGTAACCTAAAAATTAAAAATGCTTTTACATTTAGCAGTGTTGAAAACCTGAGAGAAGATGCGTACACTGCATGATACAGACAAGTGCCAGCCTTGACAATGACTGCAGCTCTGAAGCTAGAGGAAATTGTTACTAGGAGCTTAATGATGAAAAATGTGGCTACATTCATAGACACATTTACTGAGTAGCAGTGAACTAGTCACCATTCAGTCTGTGTTTCTTGTAGTATATAAATCAGGAGTGCATTTCTCTCCTGCCAAGACATTATAATGTGCATCTTAATATGTGATTGATTATTCTATGTATAAAACAAATTATATGAAACAAATTGAGGGCTGTTTCAGTTTGAAAATATGGAGGCTTTGATACGTAGGCCACGCCTCCTTCACTGTGACTGACAGGTACAAAGGCCAATCCTTCATTGTGACTGTCAGACATATGCCAGACCTCCTTCATTAACACTTCCTTCACTGTACAATATAATCATTAGTGCAAAAGCAAAGACTATATTTAGGAAACATTGACCTTTTTATCTCTTTGATGTATGAGAAAGCATCTGTATCCCATCATATGAACATCTTCAACTCTCCATATGAGCCACATCTGTTCTTTAATCTCTTCCCAGATATCACGAATTATACCAATTAACTTTACACACTGGGAAGTGACTTGAAGAACAAATGTCACATGACTTCATAAACACACTGTTTTATCTGATTAAGTCACAGGAAGTCACCACTTACGACACAAACTCTGGGATCTGCTCCTTGGATTTGAAGCGTCCGGACCACACGAGAATCTTCTTGTCCATCTCGGATGGGCGGTAGCCGGGCATTTTGAACCCTGCTCTTTGTGCTGCAGAGAACAGCAAGAGAAATAAAAAAAGATGGGAGTCAAAGAGTGACCTGGTAGATGAAAAATTATGCTTTGCTTTTTACCAGGGTGTCTGCAGGCATCCTCAAGTAAAATGTCATACTTTTTAATGTAAAATGTCATACTTTTAATGATCATAATCATAATTTAAGACCATTTATTTTTTATATATATATATATATATATATATATATATATATATATATATATATATATATATATATATATATATATATATATATATATATATATATACACACACAGTCAGGTCCAGAAGTATCTGGACAATGACAGTTTTTGTGATTTTGCCTTTATACACCACCACAATGGATTTGAAATAAAACAATCAAGATGTGATTGAAGTGTAGACTTTCAGCTTTATTTCAAGAGGTTCCACAATAATATGGAATTTACCATTTAGGAATTACAGCCATTTTCAACAAAGTACTTCCAGGGGCTCAAAAGTATTTGGACAAATGACTGACAAGAAGTTAATTGACCAGGTGCAGTCCATTCCCTCGTTACTTCAAGACAAATGAAGCAGATAAAAGGTCTGGAGTTGATATCAGGTATTGAGTTGGCATTTGGCAGCTGTTCGACTGGAGCTACCAATATGAAGTCCAAGGAGATCTCAACGCAAGTGAAGGAGGCCATCATTAGGCTGAAAAAACAACATAAATCTATAAGAGAGACAGCAAAAACCTTAGGTCTGGCCAAATCAACAGTCGGGTGCATTCTTAAAAAGAAAGAAAGCACTGGTGAGCTCAACAACATCGAAAGGCCTGGAAGACCACGGAAGACAACTAAAGTGGATGATCGCAGAATCCTTTCCTTGGTGAAGAAAAACCCCTTCACAACATCAACAGAAGTAAAAATACTCTGGAGAAGGTAGGCGTATCATTGTCAAAATCTACCATCAAGAGACGCCTTCATGAATGTAAATACAGAGGATTTACAACAAGGTGCAAACCACTGGTAACATTCAAGAACAGGAAAGCCAGATTAGACTTTGCCAGAAAACATCTTAAAAAAAAAAAGCCTCCCATGTTCTGGAATAAGATTCTTTGGACTGATGAAACCAAGATTAACAGAATGATGGGAAGAGAAAAGTATGGCAAAAGAAAGGAACAGCTCATGATCCAAAGTATACCACATCATGTGTCAAACATGGTGGAGGAAGTGTTATGGCATGGGCATGTGTGGCTGCCAATGGAACGGGCTCACTGGTGTTTATTGATGATGTGACTGCTGACAGAAGTAGCAAGATGAATTCTGAGGTGTATAGAGCTATACTCTCTGCTCACATTCAGCCAAATGCTACAAAACTGATAGGACGCTGCTTCACAGTGCAGGTGGATAATGACTCTAAACATACTGCGAAAGCAACTCAAGACTTTTGGAAGGCAAAGAAATGGAATATTCTTTAATGGCCAAGTCAGTCACCTGATCTCAACCCAATAGAGCATGCTTTTCACTTACTGAAGACAAGACTGAAGGCAGAAAGACCCACAAACTAGCAGCAGCTGAAGGTGGCTGCAGTGAAGGACTGGCAAAGCATCTCCAGGGAGGAAACTCAGAATCTGAGTTTTGAGAATGTGGGCTCCAGACTTCAGGCAGTTATTGACTGCAAAGGATTTTCATCCTTTTGTTATATTTGGTTACATTTACAATTATGTCACTTTGTCCAAATACCTTTGAGCCCCTGAAAATGGAGGTACTTTGCTGAAAATGTCTGTAATTCCTAAATGGTAAATGCCATATTTTTGTGAAACCTCTTAAAATAAAGCTGAAAGTCTACACTTCGAGCACATCTTGATTGTTTTATTTCAAATCCATTGTGGTGGTGTATAAAGGCAAAATCACAAACACTCTGTCGTTGTCCAAATACTTTTGGACCTGACTGTGTGTGTGTGTGTGTGTGTGTGTGTGTGTGTAATATATATATATATATTTTTTTAAACACTTCAAAGTAAAGCACACATTAACAGTGAAATGATTTTTATTTCTCTTATAATTATTTTACAGCAGTTAAAAATTAAAACACTACATCTGTAGAAAACACCATACAGTCAGGCATTACACACTGATGGTGAGTGGAGTGAACCTGCTCTGTCAACTCCGTATCGAGTTCGGGACAGTCTGTAACGTGTGCTCAGAAAGCGGAAAACAGACAAAACAGGCTAGAGCCTGTTCCTGCGTGTGAAGTGAACTGCGGCTGAAATAAATCCATTCACAAGTCTTCACCTTACAACCGACCACACCCAATTAAACTACATCTACATTGTGAAGTTCCTCAGGTGTGTACAGGTACCCTCAGGTTACAGTACATTTAATTTTATTTATTTATTTCTATGTCAAACAACTCATGAGGAGATTTCGCAATTTGTACACCTGTTATAACAACAAAAATATGCACTTACACCATTAGCATGTGTTGAAATAAAAAAAAGTTGTACAGCACAGCATACAGCATTTCAGACTTTATATTATCAGAAAATAATATTTCAGACAAATTAGACAGAAGGCTCCACAGACATCATGAGCAGAGCTGAGCTTATTGTTTCAGAGACTTAAATAGGCTTCAATGTCCCATAAATATATAAAGTACACTTTAATGTAAAAACCTTGAGTTGCCACATGGGCCTCTTCATGTGGTTTAGTGCACAGCTTCCTCCAGCTTGCTGAATTTGGAGCAGATCTCTGCAACTGACCTTGAAATAATACAGGATGAGAAGCAGATCATCATCAAGGAAACATGACATGGCACTTTTGTCAAAAAAACGTGCGGCTGGTAGGGAACATGAAGTGCGCTTTACAGGTAGTGACGTCACTAACATGGGGGGGGGGGGGGGGTAAGGCTTGTCATTTGGGACACAGCATCAATCATAACAATAAAAAAACATGTTTAAGTAGAATAAAGATGCAGTGAGGTTGTTGGCTTATGCATGGAACTGGAAATAAATGTTATATTCCTTCTAATAATAGATAAATTACAGTAATCATGAGTTTTGCGGTCAAGAGGCTGCTCAGAAAAGAAAATAGTTTATCAGCTATTATTATTTTTTTATTATAAATTTATTTTTTTTATTATAAATGTTTCATATTTTCTTCCAGAAAGAAGCAGATGTTCTCTAAACACAATAATGTTACTCACCTACAAAAGCACCAAAAGCGGCACGAGATCTGCTGATTGCACTGAACATCATGTCTTCAAGTTAAATATCGATGCAGAACGACTATAAGAAAAAAGACCCCTTGTTTCTGAAACTATTAAAAACAAACAAAAGGCCAAGTTCTCACTCCTGTCACTGGAATCAAGACTAGCTCATTTGATGTGTTGGTAGAGTGCGTAGCGTGACTAGCCTGTCTGTGCTTCCTTCACTGGTCCAGCGGGATCTGCGTTATACACTGTTTTCGAATTTCATAAGCAACATTGTGTAATTTTTTCCATGACGTTTTTGTTTATTCTACTAATAGTTAAAAGTTACAGTGGATATCCTAAGTACACAACTGTTTATAAAACACTGATCACGTACTTATGTCATTGCTTTGCGTGTTTATGGCTCAACATGTTGTGATTGCTATTATTGTACGTTCCATTCAACGTAACTTTCATCACAAACCTAATTTTATATAACTTTATGTATCAGCAAAACGCACAGCATTGTGTCTTGTTTTTCACCAGCCATTTATTAACTCACTTAATTAACAACTCATTTAAAGTTTTACTGTTATCAAACAGTTGGGTGATAAACACTTTACAACACATAGTTGCAGTGAAGGTACATCTGTCAAACAGGACCTTGTGGAGAGACTGTTAGTAGTCCGTAAAGACCGCCTGTTTAGAGCGGTCACGAACAAAAGGACATTAAAAAAATAAACAATTGAGTTACTAGAAATGTAAAACTAGTAATTTTTCAAACCCAAATCATGCATATAGCTGAAATATTAATTTTAATTAGTTTTTTTACGATATTTTTAATTTAATTTTTAATTAATCATTATTATTATGGTTTCGTAACGAGACTTTTCCTATATATATATATATATATATATATATATATATATATATATATGTATATATATTGATCATTTATATTTTATACGGTCCTCTTAATCTGATATCCAAATAAAAACATTAACACGAAACATTTATCAGGTTAGCCTACTAAACTAGTGCAATATTCTTTCACCAATATAATGCAGGCATTGTTTGGGCAGCTATGACCCTCACAGGTTTTGAGGACCCTTCAGTCCACCATGGCGGCGCCCGGTGGCACTCTGAATTGTGAGGACTTTTTAATGTTTCAGGTAAGAGCTTTTGCTTCGCCATTTTTTTTAACTACAAGGGAATTCTGTCTAATAAAAGCCCGTCTTTGTGAACTTGTTGTTGTTTTATTGATGTGAAGTTTATTAGCGGGGGCCTCCGAACACAGGGTTCATACAGTCTCAGGGTTGACCATGGCTGCTTTGTAAACTTCTCCCTGTTGGATATATAGTGCACTAACTAGGGTGTAGAATCCGTTATTTCATTCCCTATGTAGGACACGTTTATAGGGAATATACAGTCATTTGGGATGTGACCTAGCCCTGTACAGGATGCATATGAGGGGAAGCTGCTGTACATCTTAAACTCTTTCTCAGTTATGTGTACAAGTGACAGCTTTTATTTGCTTATTGTTTTACAAAATGGTTTGTCACGTTAGCTTGAATTCACTCTTTATTTTAGATGGTTATCTGAGTGGATTCTAGCCAATATACAGTATGTAGGTTGACATTGCAGGTTTGACATTTTGGTGCAGTATATTCACCTCAATGAGCAAATTATATAGCACTTAGTTTTTTTCATGACTAAAGAAAAAAAAACTAAAGAAGTGTTAGGGAGCATCTGTGGGTTTTCAGTGGCGATTTAACACATGAAAAAAATAACTTGCATATCTTGTCAGTAGCTTGGTGACATATTTATGGTTAACTAATGATGTTCATGAAGTTCCTGTGTTTCTCTCTTTTAGGAGGTGTTAAAAGCAATGCGGACCTTTGATGACAGGATTGTCCACGCTCTCAACACCACCGTGCCCACGGTGTCCTTCTCAGGAAAAGTGGATGCCACGCAGACCTGCAAAGAGCTCTACGAGTCTGTACGTGTGCTGTGGAACTCAACTGATCAGTGCATATCATTCAGAGCTTAATCAGATTATGTGCATGAGTGAAACACTTGATGACGTGTGTGTGTGTTTTGCATGTCTCTTCCAGCTGATGGAGGCCCATATGAGTAGAGATAAAGCAATAAAGACATGTATTATAGAAACGTCAGAAGTTGTCGGGCGGTTACGTGAAGCGAGGGCGAAGGACAGCGACAACCTGTCAATCATCAAACAACTCAGGAAAGAACAAAACAAGGTAGTGCACTTATTCACTGAGGTTGTTTACATATCTACCAAGGTTGGCTACACATCTACCGAGGTTGTTTACATGTTTACTGAGGTATTGCACTTATCTACTGAGGTTGTATAAATGTCTAATGAGGTTGTTACTTGTCTGCTGAGATTGTGTAGGTTGTGTATATATCTACCAGTGTTTTGTACATGTCTGTGTAGGTTGTGTAGGGTGTTTACATCTCTACTAGGGTTGTGTAGGTTGGGCGTATATCTACCGAGGATGTGTACATATCTCGCAAAGTTGTGTAGTTATCTACTGAGACTGTGTAGTTATTTACTGAGGTCGTGTACATGTATACCAAAGTTGTATACTTATCTGCCAAGGTTGTGTAGTTATCTACTGAGGTTACGTACATGTATACTGAGGTTGCGTACATATTTAGAAAGGTTGTGTACATGTATACTGAGGTTGTGTAGTTATCTACTGAGGTTGTGTACATATTTAGCAAGGTTGTGTACATGTATAATGAGGTTGTGCAGTTTTCTACTGAGGTTGTGTACATGTATACTGAGGTTGTGTACATATCTGCCAAGTTTGTGTAGTTATCTACTGAGGTTTTGTACATACAGTGTATATACCAAGATTGTATACATATTTTCCAAGGTTGTGTAGTTATCTACTGAGGTTGCGTACATATTTAGCAAGGTTGTGGACATGTATGCTGAGGTTGTGGACATGTATGCTGAGGTTGTGGACATGTATGCTGAGGTTGTGGACATGTATTCTGAGGTTGTGCAGTTATCTGCTGAGGTTGTGGACATTTATGCTGAGGTTGTGTAGTTATCTGCTGAGGTTGTGGACATGTATTCTGAGGTTGTGCAGTTATCTGCTGAGGTTGTGGACATTTATGCTGAGGTTGTGTAGTTATCTGCTGAGGTTGTGGACATGTATTCTGAGGTTGTGTAGTTATCTGCTGAGGTTGTGGACATGTATGCTGAGGTTGTGTAGTTATCTGCTGAGGTTGTGGACATGTATTCTGAGGTTGTGTAGTTATCTGCTGAGGTTGTGGACATGTATGCTGAGGTTGTGCAGTTATCTACTGAAGTTGTGTCGTTATCTACCTACTTGCCACTAGGGGGAGACAAACCTCAGCACATGTGTTCCAGCATATTTTACAGAAAAAGGTCACGAACATTGTCAATTTAACATTTCAGTTCTTTTGTTGTACAAATCATACTGTATATTTCAAATTTAAGAAATAACAAATTATTTAAAAAAAATGTATTTCCAAGTTAAAATAGCTGATTCCTGCATCTACTGATTTATCAGTTCCAAAGAAATTGCAGCTAACCTTCCACTTTTAGTTCTGATTGTTTGTGTATTTATTTATTTAGTTTTATCTGTTTTAAAATAGACCTTTGAAATTGTAAGAGTTGAATTGAAATATTATATTGAATTGAAATGTTATAATTTCATGAAGAATGACCGTTCATTTTCTTTTTTTTGCATTTGCTTTTAGTTAAAACTCATGCAGTCTGAACTGAACGTTGAAGAAGTCATCAATGATCGCAGTTTGAAGGTCAGAACGTCTGCATGCTCTTTATCTGTATATCTGTGTGAGCTGTGTCGTATCCTTCACTTTTCACCTGATTCAGAAACTTTATTTATACACCGATCACCCCTCACCTAGATCACTGCCACTCACATTTTTCTGGCCTCCATTTCGAAATACTCAAACTACACTCTCTAGCCACTTTATTAGGAACACCAGTGCCCCTGCTCATTCATGCAATTATCCGATCAGATCCGAATCAAACATCAGAATGGGGAGAATGTGATCTCAGTGACTTTGATCGTGGCATGGTTCTTGATGCCAGACAGAATAACCACTCTTTACAACCATGGTGAGCAGAAAAGCATCTCAGAATGTACAGCACATTGAACCTTGAGGTGGATGGATGGGCTACAGGAGCAGAAGACCACAATAGAAAAGTTTACATGCATGCTTCCTTATTAATTGCTCTATGTATCATATTTTTCCTAGAGCAAGAAGAAAGGAAGTAAACTTTTCTATTTTCATGCATGCAAACTTTTTTTTTTTAGCATCTGGTGTTTACAATAAAACCAGTTTCTACCTCAGACAAGTGTGTATTTATTATTAACTAAGCAAACACTTATAACTATGTATTATTTCTCTTCGGTGTTAGCAGGCCTGCACCAAGAAAGTCTGGCTTTTTTTTTTTTTTTTTTTTTTTTTTAAAATATAAATACATTGACATGTTTACACATGTTGTTAGCTTCTTCTTACTATTCTTGTCAATGCTCTTGGATTGTTTATTGACACTTCTCTTTTCTTTAGAAACATTAATTATTGTATAACAAATTGTATCTCGATTCTCCGCAGGTTTTCAATGAACGATGTCGAATCCACTACATCCCCCCTAAGATCAATTAAACCTCAGTGTCCTTTGGAGAGCTCTACAGTAAACACTGAGACGGCTGTGAATCACAACTGGAGTGACTTTGGATGCTGCTCTGGCAGACCGCTATAAATCCCTCTCATTCTCACTGTTAGTCTGAACTCCTGTGTTTCTACAGTAACATGAGACTTCTGCTCTTCATACAGCTGTTGTACAAAAAGGATTTTTATAAACATTTTTTTTTTCCAGTGGCCAGCGTGTGTTCAGTTCTACTCTCTCTTTACAATTTACATTGCAACCTGAATTACAGGTGAGACGAAGTGAAACTGTGTGGATGTGGAGTTGGGTGGAAATTAAATGGAAAAAAAACACAAAGACGGTACGTTTGATTGGGATCTTAAAGGAATAAAGTCGAAGTCGGACGCCGGCATGATAAGTAAAGGTATTGCAATCCTGGTCATGTTCTCTACAGATAGACCAGCTACAGTTAATCCCAGGCTTAAAGAACAGCACAATTTCTTATATAACAAGTAAGGAATAAAACACTTTCGGGCATGCTGTTATAGCAAAATAATCAATGATGATGTGGTATGAAGTAGCGTTACTGTTACCATCCTGAAGTTGTGACAGCAAACAATACAATTTACTCAAATAACACCTACATTGAAAACAGTGCTTTTCATTCCACTTTTATTATTTACCTTGGCATTTCCAAAACTAGACAAAAAAAAGAATAAACAGTTGGCATATTCCAACCTCCTTATTCCCAGTGAACTCCACCTTATCTGTGTTAAAAAGACAATGGAAACACATCAGTAGTTAAACATTATGGCAATTCATAAATACTTAGTTAATAATGAAATAAATATTAATGAATATGAATATTAAGTTATTTATAAATGATATTTATCATGGTTAGTTTGTTAGTCAGAAGAAGCCCGTTTCTTGTCAGTTCCATAACTAACACAGAATAAATGTGATCAATGACACTAAATAAATATATAAATTACATATAGAATATAAATCCAAACTCAATCCCAAATCCCTGTGTGTATGTGTTATCATAGCCATGAAAATTTTAAACCAAAGAAAGGAAATGTTCAACATTCAGGATTCTACACTATTTCTCAGTCGCTATTTAAATTAAAGCAGATGTGTGATATTGACCATGTTACCATGACCTGTTGTACAAAGGGTCAGATTTTTCCTTCAGTCTTATGCCTTCCATTGAAGCATGTAACCCTTGTGCTAGTCGAAAACTGAAAGCGTCCATAGTTCAGATTTTAAGCATTTTATGAAAATAATATAAGAACAATTTGACACTTAAGCTAGTCACACATAGCGTTGTGTCAATCCATCCTAATGATGTCATTATGATACAGGTGATCAGCTTTACTACACACTACACACTACATACCTGAAAGCAAGGTGTGCAGTATTCCTGTGTAATCAGGGTTGAGAAATGTAGAAAATGTGCCATCAATAAGAGCAAATCTTTATATTAAGTTTGCTGATTTGAGGTTAAAATGTAAAGAAGCATTAAAAGCTTGGGTTACTACAGAAAAAATTACAGAGAAATGTAGAAAATATGGCTGTTTGGATAAGTTATGTAGAAGTTTTGTCATTCTAGCTTATAACCTGCAATAAAACTTGTACTTGATGGATAAATACAAATGAGGGATATACTTCATAAGACACAAAACCAAGTGATAGGTTTGCTTCAAGTGAATAAACTGATAATTGTAAAAAGTATAATTCACTATAAAGCACGACTGCACTATTGTAATGAAATCGTCACTGGTTAGTGAGCGATTTCTGATTCAAATGAAAATTCCACCACCCTTTTAGTAAAGGTCTTAATTATTCCCATTTCTGTCTTTCATTCAGTGGGACAGAAGTTTTCACACCCACCACCTCCTTGCCTCTTCCGTTAGCGTCCATGACTCTGTTAGTCATCTGTCTTGAGCTGGGGTCTATGTAAAACAATACCAATCAGTACTGGTGATTATTCAATCAAGATAAAAATAGTAATGTTTAAATACAGGCTAATTTAAATACAGGCCAAGTAGTTCATGTCTTTTATTCAGAGGCAGGGTTGCCAGGTCTGTAAGTTGGATTTAGGTTTATAAAGTTAACAGTAAATCTTTATACCAAGCTCACACTCAGGCCCTACATCGGACTGTTACACTGGACACTGCTTCCATAAATGGTAAATAAAGAGCTCCTTACAGAAACCTTCACCATATTAACATTTATACAATTTATTTGTTAAACAGCAGTTTTTAAGTTGTCTATTATTATTATTATTATTATTACATGTGGATTGTGTGGAGGTTCTGCCATACATGTCCCTGTGAATTTGTTAGAAATTTAAAAACCTTCTGACCTTCAGATTCAAGAATTCAGCAGCACTGTGGTATAAATAAATACAACCTCAGCCTAGGAACAAATATTTGACAGTGTTAATGGTTGTTGCCATTAAAGTGCATTAAAAAATGTGCAAAATCTGTTCTTTCTGTAGCCACAGACCTACAGAGATACTGACAAGGATAAATAAGAAGATGAATGATGATGATGTGAATAGAAAGTTGGCTTTAGCAAAGATAGGGGAAAAAAATCCAGTTCGATTATCAGAAATTTCATGCTAAACCAAGCTGTTTTATCTGATTGACCAGCATAAGCATACTGAGTATAGCTTGTTGGTAAAGCAGGTGGTGACCAGTTAGAATGATTGAAGCTGTTTTAGTAGGAGACTAAGATGTGGAAAAACCTCAAAATACATCAAACCCATCACAGATTTGCTGCACCTCAGCAGTGGCTTCTTTCACCTCAGAGAGCCCTCCAGATACAGCCATTATTACTGTAGCTGTCAGAAACATGAATTAGACAAAATATAGTATTTAACTTTTCAAAAAGCTCAAAGCAAATCCAAAGTTAACACACTTTTGCTACGTACAAAACTGACACTCCCAAAATCCTAAAATCTACCAATAAACTTGCCAAGTTCTAACACCTCAAACTTCTGTGTTAAATTATACAAAAAAAAAAAAAAACATGATATAATATTATGTTTTATATATTGGTTGTTTAATATATACTGACCATCCACTTTATTAGGAACACCTATACATTCATGCATTTGCCTAATCAGCCAATCGTGTGGCAGTAGTGCAATGCAACTCATGCAGATGCAGGTCAAGTGCTTCAGATAATATTCACATCAAACATCAGAATGAAGAAAAAGTGTGATCTCTGGGACTTTGATCATGACATGGATGTCAGTTGCCTACCAGATGGGCTGGTTTGAGTATTTCAGAAACTGCTGATCTCCTGGGTCTCCTGGATCTCCTGGTGTCACCAGCCTGGGAACAAATATGAAGATAGATGATGATGATGATGAGAAGGACAGAAACCCTGCAGAAAAATAGTTTTATTTTCATGGATTGTTTTTCCTGGTAGATTGGTAGCCAGTGAAGTGCAGCCAAGACTTCACTTTTGTCTTTTCTCACATTGATTTCTCTGTATCTGAAAAGCTGATCAATACTTTTGTCTTTTCTCGCATTGATTATTGCAATGTGCTCCTTGTTGGGGTGTCTAAGTCTACAAGAAATAAACTGCAGTATGTGCAAAATTCAGCAGCTAGAATCCTGACTAGGTCCAGGTCAAGTGATCACATCACTCCTATTTTTGGAGGCCTTGCACTGGCTCCCTTTCAGGTTTCATTTTGATTTTAAAATTCTCCTCCTTACAAGGATTTGAATGGTCCCCAGTATTTGTCTGAGCTTTGAACCCATTACACCCCAAAACGTGATCTCTGCTCCTCCAGTTCTGGTCTTTTAACTGTCCCTCATTCTCGTTTACATATTATGGGTAATAGGGCATTTTCTTCTTGTGCTCCAAAACTATGGCACTCACTAGCATGTGATCTTAGCGAAGCTCAGTCTTTCAGCGCATTTAAATCTTCTCTCAAAACTTATTTCTTTAGGATAGCTTTTCCTTGATGTATCTGTTGTTTTTTTATTATTAAATTATTAGTAGTACTATTATTGTTATTATTATTTTGAATTACATTTAATTATTAACTGTTTTTGATGCATGCTTATATACTTGTTTTATGCTATGTACTTCTATTTCTATTTTCTTTTCCTGTGTAAAACACCTTGAGAGGCTTTTTAAAGGCGCTACTCCAAAATCACCTTTTGAGTGGCATTATAGTCTTAAAAAGTATTATTTTTAAATTGAGATAACCTGCAGACACTCTGGGGTAGGGCTAAACAAATAATATACAGTAAATGGGAATATTATTCTGGCATCACAGGGTTTAGTTGCTTTATTTAATCTAATTATATTTCCACAGAATTCTGACCAAATGAATACATTAAAACAGAGGTCATGTGTCAATGTTTATTTTTACCTTTAATTTTATTACAGGTATTGCATTCTTCAAGATGGACATATAGACACATTATAAACACATCAAATACCAAACACCACTCCATTTGTTCGATCAATTTTAAAAGGAATTGAGAGATTGTAAATGACTGATATTTATCACTGCCTTTTTATTAATTGAAGAAGCAGCTCATTTCTTGTCAGTTCAGGAATTAAGATGGAATAAACAGGTTGTGATTAATGTCACTCAGTTTTAAGCCAGTGACATTCCATATGGAATACAAATTCAAATACAGTTCCTGTTTATGTGTGTTAGTGCAGTTTCGATGGTGTCTCTTTCTTAATGAAGTGTATGTTCAGAAGTATTCGATGGGGTCCTGATGGGCTTTGGGTGTCTGTATTCCATGAAGTGCCAGTTTTTCTCCAGCGTGTGGCAGCGTCTTATAGATACGCAGGTGAACATAGTCATTGCCACCCACATGGACCTGCAAAATACATTTGTCAGTGGCCATCAGGTAGAAGCTATTATTTGAAGTAAAAGGGCTTCAAGTCTATTCAATAGGAGACTGTGAGTGAGTTTGTGTCCTACCTTGATGAAATAGTTCGTTCCAGCTACCACCTGTGTCTTGTAGGATTTAGCAGTGAAGATTTGAAACTTTCTTCCTGCTTTTTGCTCTGCATGAGGCTTCATCTGCGATTTCGAAAGCAGTCATTAGTAATCAAGACTTCCCCTTTTATTCAGGAATCAATTTCTCTGACTTATACACATAACTGTTCTTACTCATAAGTAAGTACGTAAGTAAAATTTATTTATATAGCGCTATTCTAGGCAGTAGTCGCATATATAAAAGTATATATAAAAATATATATAAAAGTAGTCACAGTATATATATATAAAAAAAAGTAAAGCAATATGAACATAAACAAAAGCACATCAGCCAAAATAAGCTAGGTGAAAGCCAGCTTTAAAAAAATGAGTTTTTAAAAGTTTCTTAAAATCTGACTCACAGTGTATCAATCTTATGCTCAAAGGAAGATCATACAAAGGCTAGGCACTGAAACAGCAAACATGCTATCTCCCTTAGTTTTTAATTTAGACGTTGGGGTGATCAACACGTTTTGATCTGATGATCGCAGAGTCCTTGTGGGTCTGTACGGAATCAATAATTCAGCAATATAAGACGGTGCTTGCCCATGCAATGCTTTGTAGGTGATAAGAAAGATTTTAAAATCTATTCTATATTTGATTGGTAGGCAGTGAAGTGCAGCCAAGACTGGAGTAATTCGGGCACAACGAAGACTTTTCAACCGCTTGAAGTCGAGAAACTGTAGATTGACTGAGACGAGTGAACAGCACATTACAATAGTCAAAGCATGATGAAATAAAAACATGTATAATCCTTTCCAGAGCCCGAGGGTTCACAACCGATCAAATTTTTGAAATATTTCTTAACTGATGAAAGCAGGTTTGGATGGCTTTTTTAATATGCAAATCTAATGACACATTAGAATCAAAGACAACACCTAAATTCCTGGAAGCTGTCCTCATTTTACCTTCCAGTGCACCAGTGTATGGCTTTATTGTATGGACAATATGATCTAGTCCAATAACAACAATTTCTGTTCAAAACTGTCATGTGTAGAAGTCATGGCAACTTGGTAATGAGGTTTTATTTAAACAGTTCCATTGCGAAATACAAGCATACTCACTGTTAAAGACATGTGGCTTGTTCTGTTTATAACACTGTTATAAAAACAAAAATGCAGGAAGAAAGAGTGTGAAACTATAAACAGCCATTCCCACACCAGCCTTTATTTTTCCCTCTCTCCTGAAGCTAATAAGACCAAAAAAATCTGCATTTCATGTTACTGAGAAACCATAAAACACAAACTCCTCTGTCCTGAAGACTTTCCCTCGTAGGAAAACTTCCTGACTGTTACAGAGCACTTACACTGGAGACTCCTTCCGAAAATCTTAAATAAATGGCTCCCTATGGAAAACTTCACTATATCAAAGACTAGATGTTTTTCTTTGTTAATTAGCAACACATTTGAATCTGTTTATTATCAGTATTAAATTCTGTAGAACGTCTGCCATACAAATCCCTCTGAATGAGTTGTTAGAAAATGAATCAACACTTTCTGACCATTAAGGTTTGAGAATTAAACAGCACTGTGATATAAAGAAGGGATAACATGCAGTTCGAAAGATGACCTCAAGCAACCAGCCTAGGAACAAATATGAAAATGAATGATGATGGTGATGTAAACAGAAAAAAGGGTTTCTATCTTTGGCAAAGACAGAAACCCTGCAAAAAAAAAAAAAAGTTTTATTATCATGGATTGTTTTTCCTGCTAGTTCAGGCATCAGCACACTGAGCAGAGCTTGTTGGTAAAGCAGGAGGTGACCAGTTAGAATGATTGAAGCTGTTTTAGCAGGAGAACGAGAGATGTGGGGAAAAAACAAAACAAAATACACCAACCTCATCACAGATTTGCTGCACCTCAGCAGTGGCTTCTTTCACCTTGGAGAGCCCTCCACACAAAGCCATTATTACTGTAGCTGTCAGAAACATGAATTAGACAAAACAATTAGTTCAACTTAACTTTACTAAAACTCCAAAGTTAACAGTCACTTTTTCTACACACTAAGCAGATACTCAAAAAGTAGTAGCACCTACCAGTACAGAGCAAAGTCCCAAACTGCAGAAATAATTTAGACATGACTATATAGTTTAGTTTATTTAAATCACGTTTTGCCTCTCTGTGTCCTGTAGTCTTGAGTAAAATAAATGACTCCCTGTGCACTGGTGTTCAAACTGCTGAACTATGTAATTATGTAACTCCATATCTAAAAAGACTAGCATCGATTTGGACAACAGTAAAACTTTCATCTTATCTCTAACCTCATTGCGAAAGTTGCTTCTCAATTACACAATCACCTCACTGTTAACAATCTTTCTGAGCCCGTCAACCCAGTTTCAGTAAACTCCACAGTACAGAAACAGCTTTAGTTAAGGTCACTAATGACTTATTAATTAGCAATTTAATAATAACAGTACTTTTGTCTTTTCTCACATTGATTTCTCTGTATCTGAAAAGCTGATCAATACTTTTGTCTTTTCTCGCATTGATTATTGCAATGTGCTCCTTGTTGGGGTGTCTAAGTCTACAAGAAATAAACTGCAGTATGTGCAAAATTCAGCAGCTAGAATCCTGACTAGGTCCAGGTCAAGTGATCACATCACTCCTATTTTTGGAGGCCTTGCACTGGCTCCCTTTCAGGTTTCATTTTGATTTTAAAATTCTCCTGCTTACATACAAGGATTTGAATGGTCCCCAGTATTTGTCTGAGCTTTGAACCCATTACACCCCAAAACGTGATCTCTGCTCCTCCAGTTCTGGTCTTTTAACTGTCCCTCATTCTCGTTTACATATTATGGGTAATAGGGCATTTTCTTCTTGTGCTCCAAAACTATGGCACTCACTAGCATGTGATTTTAGAGAAGCTCAGTCTTTCAGCGCATTTAAATCTTCTCTCAAAACTTATTTCTTTAGGATAGCTTTTCCTTGATGTATCTGTTGTTTTTTTATTATTAAATTATTAGTAGTACTATTATTGTTATTATTATTTTGAATTACATTTAATTATTAACTGTTTTTGATGCATGCTTATATACTTGTTTTATGCTATGTACTTCTATTTCTATTTTCTTTTCCTGCGTAAAACACCTTGAGAGGCTTTTTAAAGGCGCTACTCCAAAATCACCTTTTGAGTGGCATTATAGTCTTAAAAAGTATTATTTTTAAATTGAGATAACCTGCAGACACTCTGGGGTAGGGCTAAACAAATAACATACAGTAAATGGGAATATTATTCTGGCATCATAGGGTTTAGTTGCTTTATTTAATCTAATTATATTTCCACAGAATTCTGGCCAAATGAATACATTAAAACAGAGGTCATGTGTCAATGTTTATTTTTACCTTTAATCTCATTACAGGTATTGCATTCTTCAAGATGGACACATTATAAACACATCAAATACCAAACACCACTCCATTTGTTCGATCAATTTTAAAAGGAATTGAGAGATTGTAAATGACTGATATTTATCACTGCCTTTCTATTAATTGAAGAAGCAGCTCATTTCTTGTCAGTTCAGGAATTAAGATGGAATAAACAGGTTGTGATTAATGTCACTCAGTTTTAAGCCAGTGACATTCCATATGGAATACAAATTCAAATACAGTTCCTGTTTATGTGTGTTAGTGCAGTTTCGATGGTGTCTCTTTCTTAATGGAGTGTATGTTCAGAAGTATTCGATGGGGTCCTGATGGGCTTTGGGTGTCTGTATTCCATGAAGTGCCAGTTTTTCTCCATCGTGTGGCAGCGTCTTATAGATACGCAGGTGAACATAGTCATTGCCACCCACATGGACCTGCAAAATACATTTGTCAGTGGCCATCAGGTAGAAGCTATTATTTGAAGTAAAAGGGCTTCAAGTCTATTCAATAGGAGACTGTGAGTGAGTTTGTGTCCTACCTTGATGAAATAGTTCGTTCCAGCTACCACCTGTGTCTTGTAGGATTTAGCAGTGAAGATTTGAAACTTTCTTCCTGCTTTTTGCTCTGCATGAGGCTTCATCTGCGATTTCGAAAGCAGTCATTAGTAATCAAGACTTCCCCTTTTATTCAGGAATCAATTTCTCTGACTTATACACATAACTGTTCTTACTCATAAGTAAGTACGTAAGTAAAATTTATTTATATAGTGCTATTCTAGGCAGTAGTCACATATATAAAAGTATATATAAAAATATATATAAAAGTAGTCACAGTATATATATATAAAAAAAAGTAAAGCAATATGAACATAAACAAAAGCACATCAGCCAAAATAAGCTAGGTGAAAGCCAGCTTTAAAAAAATGAGTTTTTAAAAGTTTCTTAAAATCTGACTCACAGTGTATCAATCTTATGCTCAAAGGAAGATCATACAAAGGCTAGGCACTGAAACAGCAAACATGCTATCTCCCTTAGTTTTTAATTTAGACGTTGGGGTGATCAACACGTTTTGATCTGATGATCGCAGAGTCCTTGTGGGTCTGTACGGAATCAATAATTCAGCAATATAAGACGGTGCTTGCCCATGCAATGCTTTGTAGGTGATAAGAAAGATTTTAAAATCTATTCTATATTTGATTGGTAGGCAGTGAAGTGCAGCCAAGACTGGTGTAATTCGGGCACAACGAAGACTTTTCAACCGCTTGAAGTCGAGAAACTGTAGATTGACTGAGACGAGTGAACAGCACATTACAATAGTCAAAGCATGATGAAATAAAAACATGTATAATCCTTTCCAGAGCCCGAGGGTTCACAACCGATCAAATTTTTGAAATATTTCTTAACTGATGAAAGCAGGTTTGGATGGCTTTTTTAATATGCAAATCTAATGACACATTAGAATCAAAGACAACACCTAAATTCCTGGAAGCTGTCCTCATTTTACCTTCCAGTGCACCAGTGTATGGCTTTATTGTATGGACAATATGATCTAGTCCAATAACAACAATTTCTGTTCAAAACTGTCATGTGTAGAAGTCATGGCAACTTGGTAATGAGGTTTTATTTAAACAGTTCCATTGCGAAATACAAGCATACTCACTGTTAAAGACATGTGGCTTGTTCTGTTTATAACACTGTTATAAAAACAAAAATGCAGGAAGAAAGAGTGTGAAACTATAAACAGCCATTCCCACACCAGCCTTTATTTTTCCCTCTCTCCTGAAGCTAATAAGACCAAAAAAATCTGCATTTCATGTTACTGAGAAACCATAAAACACAAACTCCTCTGTCCTGAAGACTTTCCCTCGTAGGAAAACTTCCTGACTGTTACAGAGCACTTACACTGGAGACTCCTTCCGAAAATCTTAAATAAATGGCTCCCTATGGAAAACTTCACTATATCAAAGACTAGATGTTTTTCTTTGTTAATTAGCAACACATTTGAATCTGTTTATTATCAGTATTAAATTCTGTAGAACGTCTGCCATACAAATCCCTCTGAATGAGTTGTTAGAAAATGAATCAACACTTTCTGACCATTAAGGTTTGAGAATTAAACAGCACTGTGATATAAAGAAGGGATAACATGCAGTTCGAAAGATGACCTCAAGCAACCAGCCTAGGAACAAATATGAAAATGAATGATGATGGTGATGTAAACAGAAAAAAGGGTTTCTATCTTTGGCAAAGACAGAAACCCTGCAAAAAAAAAAAAAAGTTTTATTATCATGGATTGTTTTTCCTGCTAGTTCAGGCATCAGCACACTGAGCAGAGCTTGTTGGTAAAGCAGGAGGTGACCAGTTAGAATGATTGAAGCTGTTTTAGCAGGAGAACGAGAGATGTGGGGAAAAAACAAAACAAAATACACCAACCTCATCACAGATTTGCTGCACCTCAGCAGTGGCTTCTTTCACCTTGGAGAGCCCTCCACACAAAGCCATTATTACTGTAGCTGTCAGAAACATGAATTAGACAAAACAATTAGTTCAACTTAACTTTACTAAAACTCCAAAGTTAACAGTCACTTTTTCTACACACTAAGCAGATACTCAAAAAGTAGTAGCACCTACCAGTACAGAGCAAAGTCCCAAACTGCAGAAATAATTTAGACATGACTATATAGTTTAGTTTATTTAAATCACGTTTTGCCTCTCTGTGTCCTGTAGTCTTGAGTAAAATAAATGACTCCCTGTGCACTGGTGTTCAAACTGCTGAACTATGTAATTATGTAACTCCATATCTAAAAAGACTAGCATCGATTTGGACAACAGTAAAACTTTCATCTTATCTCTAACCTCATTGCGAAAGTTGCTTCTCAATTACACAATCACCTCACTGTTAACAATCTTTCTGAGCCCGTCAACCCAGTTTCAGTAAACTCCACAGTACAGAAACAGCTTTAGTTAAGGTCACTAATGACTTATTAATTAGCAATTTAATAATAACAGTACTTTTGTCTTTTCTCACATTGATTTCTCTGTATCTGAAAAGCTGATCAATACTTTTGTCTTTTCTCGCATTGATTATTGCAATGTGCTCCTTGTTGGGGTGTCTAAGTCTACAAGAAATAAACTGCAGTATGTGCAAAATTCAGCAGCTAGAATCCTGACTAGGTCCAGGTCAAGTGATCACATCACTCCTATTTTTGGAGGCCTTGCACTGGCTCCCTTTCTGGTTTCATTTTGATTTTAAAATTCTCCTGCTTACATACAAGGATTTGAATGGTCCCCAGTATTTGTCTGAGCTTTGAACCCATTACACCCCAAAACGTGATCTCTGCTCCTCCAGTTCTGGTCTTTTAACTGTCCCTCATTCTCGTTTACATATTATGGGTAATAGGGCATTTTCTTCTTGTGCTCCAAAACTATGGCACTCACTAGCATGTGATTTTAGAGAAGCTCAGTCTTTCAGCGCATTTAAATCTTCTCTCAAAACTTATTTCTTTAGGATAGCTTTTCCTTGATGTATCTGTTGTTTTTTTATTTTTAAATTATTAGTAGTACTATTATTGTTATTATTATTTTGAATTATATTTTATTATTAACTGTTTTTGATGCATGCTTATATACTTGTTTTATGCTATGTACTTCTATTTCTATTTTCTTTTCCTGTGTAAAACACCTTGAGAGGCTTTTTAAAGGCGCTACTCCAAAATCACCTTTTGAGTGGCATTATAGTCTTAAAAAGTATTATTTTTAAATTGAGATAACCTGCAGACACTCTGGGGTAGGGCTAAACAAATAATATACAGTAAATGGGAATATTATTCTGGCATCACAGGGTTTAGTTGCTTTATTTAATCTAATGATATTTCCACAGAATTCTGGCCAAATGAATACATTAAAACAGAGGTCATGTGTCAATGTTTATTTTTACCTTTAATCTCATTACAGGTATTGCATTCTTCAAGATGGACATATAGACACATTATAAACACATCAAATACCAAACACCACTCCATTTGTTCAATCAATTTTAAAAGGAATTGAGAGATTGTAAATGACTGATATTTATCACTGCCTTTTTATTAATTGAAGAAGCAGCTCATTTCTTGTCAGCTTATGAAGTAAAAAGGAATAAACAGGTTGTGATTAATGTCACTCAGTTTTAAGCCAGTGACATTCCATATGGAATACAAATTCAAATACAGTTCCTGTTTATGTGTGTTAGTGCAGTTTCGATGGTGTCTCTTTCTTAATGGAGTGTATGTTCAGAAGTATTCGATGGGGTCCTGATGGGCTTTGGGTGTCTGTATTCCATGAAGTGCCAGTTTTTCTCCAGCGTGTGGCAGCGTCTTATAGATACGCAGGTGAACATAGTCATTGCCACCCACATGGACCTGCAAAATACATTTGTCAGTGGCCATCAGGTAGAAGCTATTATTTGAAGTAAAAGGGCTTCAAGTCTATTCAATAGGAGACTGTGAGTGAGTTTGTGTCCTACCTTGATGAAATAGTTCGTTCCAGCTACCACCTGTGTCTTGTAGGATTTAGCAGTGAAGATTTGAAACTTTCTTCCTGCTTTTTGCTCTGCATGAGGCTTCATCTGCGATTTCGAAAACAGTCATTAGTAATCAAGACTTCCCCTTTTATTCAGGAATCAATTTCTCTGACTTATACACATAACTGTTCTTACTCATAAGTAAGTACGTAAGTAAAATTTATTTATATAGCGCTATTCTAGGCAGTAGTCACATATATAAAAGTATATATAAAAATATATATAAAAGTAGTCACAGTATATATATATATATATATAAAAGTAAAGCAGTATGAACATAAACAGAAGCACATCAGCCAAAATAAGCTAGGTGAAAGCCAGCTTTAAAAAAATGAGTTTTTAAAAGTTTCTTAAAATCTGACTCACAGTGTATCAATCTTATGCTCAAAGGAAGATCATACAAAGGCTAGGCACTGAAACAGCAAACATGCTATCTCCCTTAGTTTTTAATTTAGACGTTGGGGTGATCAACACGTTTTGATCTGATGATCGCAGAGTCCTTGTGGGTTTGGGTGGATGCAGGTCTGAGATGGGTTCATTTCACTTTGGTGTCCCTCAGGGTTCAGTCTTGGGCCCTTTACTTTTTAACATTTACATTTTTCCTCTTGGCCAGCTCTTAAGATCACTCAATCTTAATTATTATTTTTACACAGACGAAACACAGACTTACATTCATTCTAAACCTGGTGATAATGTGGTAGTCACTTTTCTTTCACTTTGTATTTCTGAGATTAAAATATGGATGGCTCAGATTTTCTCTTAACAGTAAGAAGACTGAAGTAATGCTCATTGGCTCTCCTCACCAGCTTCGTAAAGCTGGCTCTTTAAATTTAACCGTGGATTGCTCTGCTTTGGAATTTCAAACTAAAAAACCTCGGAGTTATATTTGATACGAGTTTGTCCTTTGATCCACGTGTGCACAATACTGTTAAAACACCCTTCTTTCATCTCAGAAATATTGCAAGATTGCACCCTATGTTATCTGTCTCTGTGTCTGAAAAGCTGATCAATACTTTTGTCTTTTCTCGCATTGATTATTGCAATGTGCTCCTTGTTGGGGTGTCTAAGTCTACAAGAAATAAACTGCAGTATGTGCAAAATTCAGCAGCTAGAATCCTGACTAGGTCCAGGTCAAGTGATCACATCACTCCTATTTTTGGAGGCCTTGCACTGGCTCCCTTTCTGGTTTCATTTTGATTTTAAAATTCTCCTGCTTACATACAAGGATTTGAATGGTCCCCAGTATTTGTCTGAGCTTTGAACCCATTACACCCCAAAACGTGATCTCTGCTCCTTCAGTTCTGGTCTTTTAACTGTCCCTCATTCTCGTTTACATATTATGGGTAATAGGGCATTTTCTTCTTGTGCTCCAAAACTATGGCACTCACTAGCATGTGATCTTAGAGAAGCTCAGTCTTTCAGCGCATTTAAATCTTCTCTCAAAACTTATTTCTTTAGGATAGCTTTTCCTTGATGTATCTGTTGTTTTTTTATTTTTAAATTATTAGTAGTACTATTATTGTTATTATTATTTTGAATTATATTTTATTATTAACTGTTTTTGATGCATGCTTATATACTTGTTTTATGCTATGTACTTCTATTTCTATTTTCTTTTCCTGCGTAAAACACCTTGAGAGGCTTTTTAAAGGCGCTACTCGAAAATCACCTTTTGAGTGGCATTATAGTCTTAAAAAGTATTATTTTTAAATTGAGATAACCTGCAGACACTCTGGGGTAGGGCTAAACAAATAATATACAGTAAATGGGAATATTATTCTGGCATCACAGGGTTTAGTTGCTTTATTTAATCTAATGATATTTCCACAGAATTCTGGCCAAATGAATACATTAAAACAGAGGTCATGTGTCAATGTTTATTTTTACCTTTAATCTCATTACAGGTATTGCATTCTTCAAGATGGACATATAGACACATTATAAACACATCAAATACCAAACACCACTCCATTTGTTCGATCAATTTTAAAAGGAATTGAGAGATTGTAAATGACTGATATTTATCACTGCCTTTCTATTAATTGAAGAAGCAGCTCATTTCTTGTCAGTTAAGGAATTAAGATGGAATAAACAGGTTGTGATTAATGTCACTCAGTTTTAAGCCAGTGACATTCCATATGGAATACAAATTCAAATACAGTGCCTGTTTATGTGTGTTAGTGCAGTTTCGATGGTGTCTCTTTCTTAATGGAGTGTATGTTCAGAAGTATTCGATGGGGTCCTGATGGGCTTTGGGTGTCTGTATTCCATGAAGTGTCAGTTTTTCTCCAGCGTGTGGCAGCGTCTTATAGATACGCAGGTGAACATAGTCATTGCCACCCACATGGACCTGCAAAATACATTTGTCAGTGGCCATCAGGTAGAAGCTATTATTTGAAGTAAAAGGGCTTCAAGTCTATTCAATAGGAGACTGTGAGTGAGTTTGTGTCCTACCTTGATGAAATAGTTCGTTCCAGCTACCACCTGTGTCTTGTAGGATTTAGCAGTGAAGATTTGAAACTTTCTTCCTGCTTTTTGCTCTGCATGAGGCTTCATCTGCGATTTCGAAAGCAGTCATTAGTAATCAAGACTTCCCCTTTTATTCAGGAATCAATTTCTCTGACTTATACACATAACTGTTCTTACTCATAAGTAAGTACGTAAGTAAGTAAAATTTATTTATATAGCGCTATTCTAGGCAGTAGTCACATATATAAAAGTATATATAAAAATATATATAAAAGTAGTCACAGTATATATATATAAAAAAAAGTAAAGCAATATGAACATAAACAAAAGCACATCAGCCAAAATAAGCTAGGTGAAAGCCAGCTTTAAAAAAATGAGTTTTTAAAAGTTTCTTAAAATCTGACTCACAGTGTATCAATCTTATGCTCAAAGGAAGATCATACAAAGGCTAGGCACTGAAACAGCAAACATGCTATCTCCCTTAGTTTTTAATTTAGACGTTGGGGTGATCAACACGTTTTGATCTGATGATCGCAGAGTCCTTGTGGGTCTGTATGGAATCAATAATTCAGCAATATAAGACGGTGCTTGCCCATGCAATGCTTTGTAGGTGATAAGAAAGATTTTAAAATCTATTCTATATTTGATTGGTAGCCAGTGAAGTGCAGCCAAGACTGGAGTAATTCGGGCACAACGAAGACTTTTCAACCGCTTGAAGTCGAGAAACTGTAGATTGACTGAGACGAGTGAACAGCACATTACAGTAGTCAAAGCATGATGAAATAAAAACATGTATAATCCTTTCCAGAGCCCGAGGGTTCACAACCGATCAAATTTTTGAAATATTTCTTAACTGATGAAAACAGGTTTGGATGGCTTTTTTAATATGCAAATCTAATGACACATTAGAATCAAAGACAACACCTAAATTCCTGGAAGCTGTCCTCATTTTACCTTCCAGTGCACCAGTGTATGGCTTTATTGTATGGACAATATGATCTAGTCCAATAACAACAATTTCTGTTTAAAACTGTCATGTGTAGAAGTCATGGCAACTTGGTAATGAGGTTTTATTGAAACAGTTCCATTGCGAAATACAAGCATACTCACTGTTAAAGACATGTGGCTTGTTCTGTTTATAACACTGTTATAAAAACAAAAATGCAGGAAGAAAGAGTGTGAAACTATAAACAGTCATTCCCACACCAGCCTTTATTTTTCCCTCTCTCCTGAAGCTAATAAGACCAAAAAAATCTGCATTTCATGTTACTGAGAAACCATAAAACACAAACTCCTCTGTCCTGAAGATTTTCCCTCGTAGGAAAACTTCCTGACTGTTACAGAGCACTTACACTGGAGACTCCTTCCAAAAATCTTAAATAAATGGCTCCCTATGGAAAACTTCACTATATCAAAGACTAGATGTTTTTCTTTGTTAATTAGCAACACATTTGAATCTGTTTATTATCAGTATTAGATTCTGTAGAACGTCTGCCATACAAATCCCTCTGAATGAGTTGTTAGAAAATGAATCAACACTTTCTGACCATTAAGGTTTGAGAATTAAACAGCACTGTGATATAAAGAAGGGATAACATGCAGTTCGAAAGATGACCTCAAGCAACGAGCCTAGGAACAAATATGAAAATGAATGATGATGGTGATGTAAACAGAAAGAAGGGTTTCTATCTTTGGCAAAGACAGAAACCCTGCAAAAAAAAAAAAAAAAGTTTTATTATCATGGATTGTTTTTCCTGCTAGTTCAGGCATCAGCACACTGAGCAGAGCTTGTTGGTAAAGCAGGAGGTGACCAGTTAGAATGATTGAAGCTGTTTTAGCAGGAGAACGAGAGATGTGGGGAAAAAACAAAACAAAATACACCAACCTCATCACAGATTTGCTGCACCTCAGCAGTGGCCTCTTCCACCTTGGCGAGCCCTCCACACAAAGCCATTATTACTGTAGCTGTCAGAAACATGAATTAGACAAAACAATTAGTTCAACTTAACTTTACTAAAACTCCAAAGTTAACAGACACTTTGGCTACACACTAAGCAGATACTCAAAAAATAGTAGCACCTACCAGTAAAGAGTCCCAAACTGCAGAAGATAAAATGGAGGCATGAATATATACAACTCATAATATAAGTCCCGCCCCTCAATAGAAGCCAATCACAAGGCTACGCCCCGGCCCTTCTAGTAGTTTTGGTCCTTATTCATTTGTTCTTAAGTAACCCCTAAACATGTACATGTATATGATATGATATGATACACACTTTATATATTGTTGCTTTACATGTTTATATATATATGTTTTATGTGTTTAGTATGCCACTATTCCAAAATCACCTTTTGAGTGGCATTATAGTCTTAAAAAGTATTATTTTTAAATTGAGATAACCTGCAGACACTCTGGGGTAGGGCTAAACAAATAACATACAGTAAATGGGAATATTATTCTGGCATCACAGGGTTTAGTTGCTTTATTTAATCTAATTATATTTCCACAGAATTCTGGCCAAATGAATACATTAAAACAGAGGTCATGTGTCAATGTTTATTTTTACCTTTAATCTCATTACAGGTATTGCATTCTTCAAGATGGACATATAGACACATTATAAACACATCAAATACCAAATACCACTCCATTTGTTCCCTTTAGTGCAGAACATTTATGAGAGATTACCACTGTCATTTTATTAATTGAAGAAGCAGCTCATTTCTTGTCAGTTTATGAAGTAAAAAGGAATAAACAGGTTGTGATTAATGTCACTCAGTTTTAAGCCAGTGACATTCCATATGGAATACAAATTCAAATACAGTGCCTGTTTATGTGTGTTAGTGCAGTTTCGATGGTGTCTCTTTCTTAATGGAGTGTATGTTCAGAAGTATTCGATGGGGTCCTGATGGGCTTTGGGTGTCTGTATTCCATGAAGTGTCAGTTTTTCTCCAGCGTGTGGCAGCGTCTTATAGATACGCAGGTGAACAAAGTCATCGCCACCCACATGGACCTGCAAAGCAAACATGAAAACACATAGTTACCTCTATTAGTGGTCATTAAATACAAATTCTACATAAGGACTGTGTGAGTGAGTTTGTGTCCTACCTTGATGAAATAGTTCGTTCCAGCTACCACCTGTGACTTGTAGGATTTAGCAGTGAAGACGTCAAACTTTCTTCCTGCTTTTTCCTCCGCATGAGGCTTCATCTGCGATTTCAAAAACAGTCATTAGTAATCAGGACTTCATGACTCGACCTATGACTTATACACATAGCAGTTACTGATCACGCTTGTGCTGACTCCTGAATACCTTCCACTGACTGACACACACACACACACACACACAAAAAGTTTACACAAGCTATCATCATTTAACCACTAGTTTTACTATGAATGGAACCTTTTTTTTAAAATAAAGGAATCCCTTTAAATTGAAGTTTAATTTTAAAATTTAAGTCTTTAAGGGATGCAGAATCGATTTTTCTGTTTTGTCCTTTTTTTTTCATCTGCTTTTGTTTATGTCACTTTATTTGTAGTTTATTTGTTTGGACCTAGGCTACTTTATTTTATTGTACAGTACTTTTGAACAGTCAGCTGTTAAGTCTGAATTTGTTCCATGAAAAAAACTACACTGAAGAACCAAGTCAAATGGATCTGAAGTTCAGAATTACTTTTAGACACTTAAAGCCAGTCACATGAAACTTTGTGCCAATCCGCCCTCGTGACGTCATCAGTGGTACAGTGGCATTTTTTTGCTATAGTTTTTACACCCCTGTACAAAAGCTGTGCTGTTTTCCTGTGCAGTCAGACTCAGGATATGGAGAATATACACACTGATATAAACTAGTACTAAACCTCTTCAGTCCTTGTCGCTTTAATATGCATCTATTTCCTAGTAAAGTGCATGCAGTGAAGTCCAAAAGACTCCATCAAACTCCCAGCCACACCAACCTCATCACAGATTTTCTGCACTTCCTCGGTGGCGTCCTTCGCCTCGGTGGTTCCTCCGCACAACAAAGGCATTTTCTTTGTCTGGAAGCAAAAATAAATACAATTATTGTTTAGTCTAAAGCTCCTAAACCTTTCCCCAGGTAACCAAACAGGCTGGACAGTCACAAGCTGCCGCTCCCAACAGGAAATGCGTACCAAACAAAACCACATCCAAACCCTGCCCACGTCCGAGCAGCAGAGCAGCCAATCACGAGGCTGCATCCCGCCCCTAAACAGAACATCCAGCCAATCACGAGGCTGCATCCCGCCCCTAAACAGAACATCCAGCCAATCACGAGGCTGAATTCCGTCTCTAAAGAGAAGAGTACTTTTTTTTTTTTTTTTTTTTTACCTTTCGTATGCCTCTATTTCCTGAAAAGGTGCAATGGCAACGTCATTGCGTGCATCTCAGTCTAAAGCACATTTTAAAACAGCATTCAAGTTGAATAATTTTGATATATGTATATAATTTTATTTTGGTTATTCTGTAATAAAAAGTTTATCTTGTACAACTTTTTATTATTTTGGGGAAAATGACACACACACAAGAAGAAATGATCAGGGTCCAAGCTAAATTTCATTCACTTCCTCCTGGAGACCAAGGACTCCTGCACCTGTTTGGAGAACATTATCAATAAAAAAAACTAAGAAGATTTGTAATATTTTTCATGAATATAGATTTTTTGATTAATGGATGGATGTTCTGTACACTCTGGCATGTGTGTGTGTAAATCTGTATATTTTTGTGTACTGTTTTATACTTTGTTCTGATAAATAAAAATAAAACATTTTAAAACAACATTCAGAAAGCGTTTTTATCGTTCTTGTTGTGCTTAAAAACAAACCTGAAAAATGCAAAGTCTGTAAAATGCAGAAATTTGCTAATTCAGAATCAGAATCAGAATCAGAATGAGCTTTATTGCCAGATATGTTTACACATTCGAGGAATTTGTTTTAGTGACAGAAGCTCCACAGTGCAACAGAATGACAGTGACAAGACAAGACACAGAAAATAAAAAGAATAATATACAAATTGACAATGTACAAATAGCAAAAACACAATATACAAAATAGACAATTTGTATGTACAGATTATGTGCAATTTTGTATGTACAGGTATGTTATGTGCAAATTTGAAAAGTAAATAACTATGTGTATTAAGTAAATAAATGTATGATAGTGTTGTGTGCCATGTTTTTGTCAAGTGTTCATGAGATGGATTGCCTGAGGAAAGAAACTAGTGCTCAGTGCTCTGTGGCGTCGACCAGACGGCAACAGTTCAAAGAGGGAGTGTGCTGGATGTGAGGGGTCCAGAGTGATTTTGCCAGCCCTTTTGCTCACTCTGGACAAGTACAGTTCTTGGAGAGTGGGAAGGGGTGTACCAGTGATTCGCTCAGCAGTCCGGACTATCCTCTGTAGTCTTCTGAGATCAGGTTTGGAAGCTGAGCTGAACCAGACAGTTATTGAGGTGCAGAGGACGGATTCACTGATGGCAGAGTAGAACTGTTTCAGCAGCTCCTGTGGCAGGTTGAACTTCCTCAGCTGGCGAAGGAAATACAACCTCTGCTGGGCCTTTTTAACAATGGACTCTCAGACTTCAGGTCCTGAGAGATAGTGTTGCCCAGGAACCTGAACGACTCCACTATAGTTACAGTGCTGTCTATGATGGTGAGTGGGGTGTGTGCAGGGGGTTTCCTCCTGAAGTCAGCTATCATCTCCACTGTTTTGAGCATGTTGAGCTCCAGGTTGTTAAGACTGCACCAGACAGCCAGCTCTTTTACCTCCTGTCTGTAGGCAGACTCATCACTGTTCTGAATGAGGCCAATTGTTTGCTAAGATGTTTCTGTACTGTACACCAGTTAACAATGTTACAATAATATTACACCAAACGAGACAGAAAGCATAAGCGTCGTTTATTTCTATAAGATTTATTTATTTATTCGTTTGTTTGCTTGTTTGTTTGTTTGTATTTTTTGACATTTTGGTACGTGAAGCTTGACAGTTACCGCCGCGAAATCGCTCCAGCTGGAAACAGAACTCTGTAAAATAGTTCCGCGCACTTGGGTTCCTACTTCCACGCTGTATCCTAGTAAATGTATTTTGTTATTATATTTTTTAAGTTTTGCCATATTTCATACTTTACAAAGAAGGAATCTGTGCTTATTTAAATTAAATGTTATGACCAATTAAAGTACGAAAGGCAACGTAGGTAATATTGTCACTATTTCATTTGTCTTTATGAGGCAATTTACTTTCATCAGTATTTTCAGAGCTCAAAGTCACTTTCATTTTTATATTTTTTTATTTTTTAGTGTATTTTTTTCATAGTATATTGTTTGGTTGTTTCATTTCCTGATACACAAATCAGCTACTGTTTTGTTTTAATTAGATATTTAATTGTAATATGAAATATTATCTAGATTATAATATATTTATTTATAATTATATAGATACTTGTGTGAAACGTCCTCTGTTATATTTATTCTTAATGTTTAACTCTGGTGTTGTAATTAAAAAAAAACACATAATCTCACGGTTTTAAAAAAAAGATGAGTTGTGCATTATTTTTTTTTTTTTAAACAAAAATCTAATTGCAGGCCTGCAACCACTAGAGGGCGCCAGAAACATAAGTAAGTAAGTAAGTAAGTAAGTAAGTAAGTAAGTAAGTAAGTAAATAAATAAATAACCTGCCAGCTTCAGAAGTGGGTCAGTCAAATGTGAGAGTGGACTATTAATACTCCATTTCCCAAGATATTTTTATCCGGTTTAAATATAGATCATGGGAATATAATCTGAAGTGTAGAGAGCTCACACATCGCATATAATGGCACATTATACGGTCATAGCTGAGTATTTTTAGTAGGCTAAATTATTTGTTTTATAATAAAATTTGTAGACGTTATTATTATTATTATTATTATTATTATTATTATTATTGTTGTTGTTGTTGTTGTTGTTGGCGGTTGGTAATTTTTTAACTGGTCAGCTAGTCCTATACATAGACCTTTAGACTATAAATTTAGTCTGCGTTCCTAAAAGTTCCTGTGGATTTAATTACACTTTGGAATAATTTTTCCCACTAGAGGACACTAACATTAGAGTCGAGGGAACCTCCTGGGGGATTCAGTTTTCAGGCATATACTCTATACAAAACACAGGAAATTAAGGAAAGAAAAACGTAAAAGGAGCCTAAACAACACCCAAAATGAGTCTGAGCAATGTTCTACACTTTAGTGTTTATTATCACTATGAACAAGGTCAAAACCTGCCAATTTATAGGTCAGATTAGCAGAGTTATCATGGATTTTGTACCTAATGAGCACTTATGCAAGTCTAAAATTTTGCTTTTGTGTTTTTAGACTAAAAAATGAAACAAGTAGAAATGACAGACCAAGCCTTTTCTGTCTACTCAAAATTTTAAATGAGATATTTCCTTTAGAAAGTCATTTTGTATGAATTGTTTCATAACCCTCAGCATGGAGGTTAGGTAACAGGAATACATAACAAAGACACGTGACTGATTAAATGAATGGGAAGTAGTGATGCTTTTGTTGTTATGTAATCATTACCTAACCCACACAGGTATATAACACCTATAACTCAGCTTCTTTTCTTCACACTGTTTCTGAAATCTGATCACATTACCTCCAAAACAGGTAAAAAACACAAAATTATATGCTCTGGATTATGTAATATATTATAATTATAATAATTATTTCAATTATGGCATGGTCTTTTGTATGTATAGTCAGCTCTTCTCAGACAAAAGGGTGTCTGAGTGTAATTTGAGTTTTTGAAATGTTGGCTGCAGTTGAAGGTTTATTTCAAAGTGGTTTCTCTTCTGTGTTTCAGCTGAACACAATGGGAGCTCATAGCATCGCCCGTATAGCCACTATAGTGGTCTCGGTTGTGGTATATATAGCTGGCATCACACTCAACATCCTTTCCGCGCGAGGGACAGGTAAGACAGCAGATTAATAATAACTAATAATAACTTTATTTCTAAAACGTATAGGAGATGTTAAAATGCATCTCAGAGTGCTGGAGAGTGTGTGTAAAATCACTAATATGGCAATAAAAACTGAAATAAAAATTCGCCCTAGCTGAGAATTCACTGTATATGATATTGATATGATTTGACCTTGGTTAGAGTGCTTTATACTTTGTAACTATGGTTAATATATGCTAAACTGTAATAGTACCATTCTTTTACTAGTGTAACTATGTTTATTATGTTTATAACTTAATTAATTTTTAACAAGTTAACTATAATACTTTACTATGGTATCATATAGCTACACTGTGTTTATGGTCTTGGCTATGACATTACCCTGAAAGTATTTAGTTATAGTAAAAATATGACATAGAGGAAATAGAAATAGAAATCTTGTTAATGAACAGATCAGTCTATAATAACAGTCGATAAATAATCCATTTATTATACATTGCAGATAAATAGGACCAGTGCTAATTTCACAGTTAAATGTTTATTCTAGTGGCCAGAAGGTTGGAGGTTTAAATCCCAGAACTGCTACTGCTGAGCTCTTGCTCAGTGCAGTGTTTGAATTATACACTATCCCACATGCTTTGGCTAAAAGATGTTGGGTAATTGTATAATCAAAATTATTATTATTATTAAAAAAAATGTTTTCTTTCAGGTCCTTTCTTGATGACAACTGGAAACATCTCTGATACATACAACACACAAATCACTCCGTCTGGATGGACCTTCTCGATCTGGGGTGTTATCTATTTCTGGTTAACTGCTATGCTTATCTACATTGTATCTACTATATTCAGAAGGTAAATATCCACTTAGGTATAAAGGAAGACAAATGTCCAATTCTTGCTGAAATGGAGTCTGAAGTGTGATTTGTATTTCAGGAATGCCTTTGGACCGATGTATTGCAACCATTCAGTGCTTCCGTACGGCTTCTTCATCAGCTGGATTCTGAATATCCTGTTTAACATTAGCTGGCTTCTGCTGTGGGACAGAGAGTAAGTCTGAGCAATTTATACACCCATGCTGACTAGACACTGCCTATACTGCTGCTCGTCTGATCACGTAACAGCAGCACAATGTAGAAAATCATGCACAAACAGGGCAAGAGCTTCAGTTAATGTTCATATCAAACATCAGAATGGTGGGAGAAATGTATCTCAGTGACTGTGGCTGCCAGATGGGCTGGTTTAAGTATTTCAGAAGCTGCTGATCTCCTTGGATTTTCATGCACAACCATCTCTTGAGTTTACACAGAATGGTGCGAAAAACAAAACACATCCAGTAGGCGGCGACAGTGCTAACCCTAACCTTAACACTAACCCAGTGCTGTGGACGGACACAGCTTGTTGATGAGAGAGGTCAGAGGACAATGACCAGATTGGTTCAAGCTGACGGTAACTCAAATAGCTACTCTTTACAACCATGGTGAGCAGAAGTGCATCTCAGAGCGCATAACACTATAAACCTTGAGGATGATGAGCTACAGCAGCACATGACCACATCGAGTTCTACTCCCGTCAGCCAAGAACAGGAATCTGATGCTACAGAAGTCATAGAAACTGTACAGTTGAAGACTGGAAAAACATTGGCAGGTCTGATGAATCTTGATTTCTGGCAGATGACGTGGTCAGAATTTGATGTCAAAAGAATGAATCTATGGACCTGCCTTGTGTCAAATGTTCAGGCTGGTGGTGGTGGTGTAATGCTGTGAAGAGTGCTTTCTTTATCGCCACAGTTTACCATCTTATAATGGCTACTTCCAGCATGATATACACAAAAAAAGCACAAGTCATCTCAGATTGGTTCCACGAACATGACAAAGGTCCTGCACTTGTAATGGGAAATTTTTGAGTTTAAATCTCTGAACCACTGATGAGTTCTTGAGCAACTGTTCAACTCTAATTGAAGTTGTTTTGGATAGAAATGTTTCCGAACTGACTAAATGTAAATACATAGGAGATGTAAGACCTGCCACTAAATGATGAAATCAATAAACGCGAATGTGATTTTCTTTTCTCTTAAAGGGTGATGATCGCAGCGTTGATCATGCTTGCTTTAGTTGCATTCACAAACTACACAATGATTTTCTTCTCCTGTCGTGGACTTAAAGAATACGGCGCATGGTTAAACAAGTATCATAACAAGGATCTCTGGTGCATTCGTATACTGGTAAGATATTCAGAAATAGAATGACACAAGCATCCGATTCATTACGTGGTCAGCAAGCACTTTCAATGCTTTCCTCTGCACTGATCCAGGTTCAGAACGGCCTGGCTGTGTACACAACGTGGACGTCTATCGCTACCCTGATTAACCTGACCATAGTGGTGAGCTACGATGCTGGAATGAGTAAATCAGGTGCAGCAACACTGTCACTCTCACTGCTGTTGGTGGAGGTCATCGTTTGGTAAGAAGCTTTATACCACAGCGCTGCTGAATTCTCGATTCTGATTGGTCAGATGGTGTTGATTAATTATCTGTAAAGGTCAAATATGTTATAGCAAGCACTCATTCACAGGGACTTGTATGGCAGACGCGCCACATAAACTGATGATAATAAACAAATTTAAATGTGTTTTTTAATTTAACAAAGAAAATATATAATCATTGTGATGTGGGGAATTTTTTTGTAAGGAGATGTTTATTTAACATTAATAGAAGGAGTCTCCAGTCTCAGTGCTTTTTAAAGTGCTTTTTAGTTTCTCAATAACATGAAAAGGTTTGGGTTTTTTCCCCTGTTATTATTTAAGAGAGAGAGAAGAAAAGACTGATGAGGGAACAACTATTTATAGATGCTATAACATAAGTGATAACAGGAACTAACTGGCTGCACAATAAAAAGTATTTGCACTTTCATCAATTAATTGGAAAATTTTAATCAATCGCATATTTTTGTGGTAAAAAAAAATGATTAAACATTTCAGCATGTGCTGTTATAGAAAAATAATCAACCTAAAGGTGATCATGGATTGTTTTCCTGTTATAAACCTAATGTGTTTACTTATTGCATTACATAACAGATGAATTTATTAGAGTAGAGGTTATTATAACAGCAAAGAGAGACTAAAATTGGAATAGGATGTTCAACAAGCACATATGGGTGTGATGGTCAGGGGTCCACAAAGCTTTGGCCATATAGTGTATGGTTTATGGTTGTGTTCTGTGTGTGTAAGAGAGAAGATATTGAAAATAATCTATGATGTCGTGCTCAGGTTTGTTCTGGAGAACAGTTTTCTTGACAAGCACGTACGCTACATCCTGACCGTCTACCCTGTCATCATCGTTGCTTTATCTGGAAACATGACCAAGAATTTTGACGCTTCAGCTCCCGGAACCAACGGTGTATTTACAGGTGAGTGGAAATATAACAGAACTGAACTGACTAATAAAACACATCAAGCCATTTTTCTCAAACTTTCTGACTGATGTACTGTGTGTGTGTTCCTCAGCATTGCTGCTTGCTTTAGCCTGTGTGCTGTTTGTAATAAAGGTGTGTTTGGTCATCTGGAGGCACATAAAACATCCCATCTACAGTGACACGCACACACAGGAAGTCACGGCACAGATAGAGAATGCTTCAAAGCAGTAACGTTTCTCAGGGTGAACAGTAAATCTGTACCTGTACCTGTAAAATGTATAAATTAAATTTTTATTGCTTTTGCTGTTATAATGTATTGTAGAATAAAATAATTATATTGTATGATTCAGTAATTGTGGGGAAGTTAAAGCACCCAGAAACACACATGTTTGATGTGCTTAGTGATTTGGGTGCTAATAATTTGATTGCTTCTGTATTTCTGAAATGTATTATTATCAGAGATATATTATAGAATATAAAGTTGTTTTTTTTTTTAAAAAAACAGAAATAAAGACACTGATAAAGACATCTGTTCCATATAATTTAATCAAATATGAAGTCTATTAATTGTTCAGTAAAATATCGCACATGTATTGTAATTCTGTTGTTCTGAATGTTTTTTAAATCTAATTTTAAAATACTTGTGTATTTTAAATCTGTTTTTATATTGAAATAAATAGATTATAATTGTTATATAGTATAATTGTTATATAGTATAATTGTTGCTTGTTCATGATTGATTTTTTTTTTATCTAAGGCCAGATATTTAAATAGTTCTCCTAACAAATAGGTTTTAATTTAAAAGGAAGCTTGAAAAACAACAACAACAACAACAATGAACTCAAAGGAGACAAATATTAAATTACACACATATTAAGTTTTGGGAAGAAACTAAAAAAAATTAAAAAGAAGTGGGTCTGTGATTCTCTAAACCGAAAACATGAGTGTCCTAGATTACCAGATACAGACATGAAAGAAAAAATTAGCACTAAATTAGTTAAATGTTTGGTCATCTCTGCTGTTACTGTGCTCGCTAGCTTTTTTTGTGTGAAATCGATAAAACTTTTTAAGAGATTTCATAAAAACAAATTAAGCTCTTCTAAATGATTGGCTTGATGACAGAAAATCTTGTAACCCAAAAACTATTTTATTGCTAAAAAAAAAAAGCTTTTAGTATATATAAGTGCAACTGTCGGAGTGACTGTGACCTCTGTACTGATGTAATGACACTGTAATAAATGCACAGTAAAATCTATTAATGTGTAATATGCTATGTAGCATGTTATGTATAGCGTTATGTATGCAAGTGTCTATATCTCTCTTCCTGACTACCGGTTATTGCACAACACTTAGATAGACACTTTGGATCCTAGTAAACACAGATTCTGGATTAAATCTACTCCCACAGCTGAAATGCTCCCTGTATTTCATCTAGTAATCTAATTTTTTTTCCTACTATAATGTTAAATAAAACATAAATGAAGTGTCTTTCAAATTATATACTGAAATGTTCGGGTAAGCTTGGACTTGATAGTTGTTTTGTTAAACGCCATTTCTGCCTCCAGTATACAGCAGAATTATTGGCACTCAATAATTTTAAAGCTTTGAGCCTTGAGTCATTTGTGTGTCACTTATTTAATTAATTCAGTTGTTTGTTTGTTTTTTTTAAAGCCTACTGTTGTTTAATTGTGAGACTTCTATTCACGTCCACTAGGTGGCGATGGAGGTGTTGCTCATCTGCGCCAAACCGAAAGCGCGGCGAAGAAGAAGAAAGAAGTGGGCGCGGGAATTTGTGTTGACAATTGTTTAGCGAGTTAGCGAGTTAGCTTCTTTACCGTGCGTTTGCGATTTCTTGTGTCTGGAAAATACAGCAATATTATAAAAGTCTCATTTCTAAATAAGGGAAATGTTAACTTTTATGCTGGGGCTGAGAATTTTCCAAATTGAGCCAGCTAGTCAGCTAATGCTAGCTAGCTAAAAACAATATTGAAACCAATGAGTATCCATCGCTAAGCTAGGCTAGGCTAGGCTAAGCTAAGCTAAGCTAAGCTAGCGAATTTGTTCTGAATAGTTCAGCCTACAGAATAAACTCCACCGGCGCTGAAGCTTTTCTCTGACAATGGACCGAAAGATGATGAATTTGGTCAGTAGCTAAATGTTGCTAAGAAAATGGCTGGCTAGTTAGCTGTGCTGTTCGCTAAGTTGGCTAAAAGCATTAGCACTGTAATGGAAATACTGACGTAAATTAAACAGGTCATAATAATGCATGCAGAACCTGTATGACTGCATGATGCTAGCTGACAGAACTGACTTTTTTTAATGGTTTTCAACAATGTTATTTTTCCTGTATAATTAAACATGACTGACTGCGTTCATGTTCTTCCAGGGGAGAGCGAAAAAGAAACTTCGGTACTTTCAGTCAGAGGAAAAGTGAGTAAAGTGCTCTTACTGAGAAACAACATGAGGGAAAGCAGAGGACTAAATAAAAACAATCTCTCTCTCTCTCTCTCTCTCTCTCTCTCTCTCTGTGTTTCCTTTTCCAGCACTCCATGTCAGCTGAAGATTAAAGATGTCTTTAGTATGCGAGACCTTGACAATATTTTTGACGATTTAGGTAAGTGTTTGTTTGTTTGTTTGTTTACTGTTGAACGATCAGTTAAATGAATCCACCAGATGAACTGCATTAACACTTGTGTACAGTGTGTAAGAACAGATTTATTCCCGACCTCCTGCTTTTCAAATCTTAAAAAATATAACTTTTAATCTTTGCCACACAGTTCAGATTATTTGCTGTTGTCTAAATGTGGTTGTTGTTGTTGTTGTTTTTATTGTTTTCTGGAATCAAGTGATATTCAAGCTTCTAATCTGATGTCTAATATCACAAGCAGCTGTCACTGAGTGTGTGAAACCTGTGCCCTGCTGTAGATTCTGATCCGGGGACGCCGCTGCTCTCACCGCTGCCCAAGAGCCCGGGGTTAGACGAGCAAAATAAAGGGACCCAGTCGCCGGTTCTGAAGTCGCCCTTACCTTTCCGAGGGGAGATCAGTCCCCTCAAGGTGTGTCAGAGGTTTTATTTGTTCAATTTCATTACACACAAATGTACACACACCTTTACTGAAATAAAAAAAAAATAATAATAATAATAATAATACAGAGTCTAACCCTCAGTTGGTCCAGAAGGCTGTGAATATTAAAGTCAGTTTATTACAGACATTTGTGAATATTAGCGAAGGGCACGTGGTAAGGAAGAACAACCGGTTCGTTAATTTATGATGTAAATATATCCAGAATTTTATTAGTGATCTTATCGTCTTATCACAGGTTGCTGTGATTTAGTTAAGATGTGACTGATTTTTATAAATACTGCATTGATTTCAGGTTCACAGAAGCCAGAAGATTGACTTTAAAAGATTGATAAACATTGGGCCTCATTTAAAAAAAAAAAAAACAGGAAATGAACGGATTTATGCGTAAATTGTTCGCACGAGCGTTTACACAAGAAATTTGGTATTCATGAAAATCCTGTAAATTTGGGGGAAAAAAACATTTGTATCCTACAAACTAACTAAAGCAAACTTTGACTTGATCGACTTCAAATCATATAATTTGCATGGATTACTGCACTTTTATATCTGGAATATACTGTCGAGTTTAAACTGAATAGTCTCTGTCAGAAACACATCCTCATGCGAGTTCACTAGGTCCGGGACTAAAAGTACCATCGAGAACATTTTGTGAAAACCAGTTGTTTTATATTATTGCCATTAAATAAAGAATGCGAGCTAACGCAAACCTAGAAATAAAACAAATTATTCAATTATGACAAAAGAAATGCCGCTGTATAAACGGAGGGCCGGTCTGTCTGCGCAAAAAATTGGGTGGGAAATATTAATAGTGCCATCTATAAATCTGAGAAACAAACAGAAACATAAAACTCATTTCACTGTTGCACAGCTGCAGTATGTAATATTTGGCTAATGGTCTAATTTTTTAATTCTTATCCTCAGGGTTCAGATGTTTTGGCAGCAGAAGCTGAGATTCAGACGGACCATTTAAACGGAAAAGGTAATAGAAGTTCGCAAGGCTGTAGTTTGTGTTTGTGTCAAATGGCTTTTACTTGTGCACTTATTCTCCCGTATCTGTAATCCATCAGGAAGCCCGTTTGAAGAAATTGCTCCTATTAAGACGTCCAGTCCGATTGAGCTGTTAGCAGTTGAAGGTGTTGTAGAGGATGCAGAAAAGCCCGAAACCTCTCCGCTGCTCTTCGGCATTGAGGATGAGGAGCCAGTTGTGGGCGACTTGAGCAAACCACAGATGAGTCAGAAATCAGAATCCTCAAAGGACGTTCCTCAGGGGTGAGACTGTCTGAAATGGCTTGTTTGCAAATGTTGGTTGAATAATATAAACAATAATGTCTGTAAGGGTTTTTTTTCTTTTTTTTTTTTTTTTTTTAATTAACATACACTCACAGGGACAGCGAATCGTTGGCGTCTCCTCCAGCACGATTGGAGTTTGGAAAGCCGATAAAACAGAATGATCCTGTAACAGGGTTAGTTAATTGAGCTAAAGTGTAGATTCATGGGTTTGCTGATCTGTGAATGCTAGACTTCACTTTATTCTTTATTCTCTTTTTTTTTTGTTGTTGTTGTTGTTGTTGTTGTTCAGCTCAACACCGCTAAAAGCACCAGAAGCACCAGACCAGGTGTGCAAGACCTCGGCACCGGAACCCGAGGAAGAGTCGCAAACGTGAGAGCTGGATTTTGCAGAAACGTTCAACCTTGAGCTGATAAGAGCAGTTTGTAACAGATATTTAATGCGCCTGTCTTCTCATAATGAATTTGTTTGTTTGTTTGTTTGTTTGTTTTGTCAGAGATGGGCGCCTAAGTTTATCCCCCATAGTTTTGATTCAAAAGCGTCAGCCTGAACCTCTTCCAGAGGAGCAACCTAACAAGCAGGTGCAGGAAGTGGCCGTGGAAGTCGGAGTTAAACAATCGTTGTTTCAGAAAAAGCTCAGACATTCCTTACAGCCTAAAGCCTCAGGGTGAGTTTGTGAAGTAATTGATTTTTTTTGTTGACAGTGTGCAAAATAACGTCAAAATGCAAAAAATGTAACATGCTAAAAAGATTAAAATACAAAGATAAAAATTTCATGCAACACGAATCACAAAACCTGTTTGATTCTTTTTAACGACCAGCAAGTTGTTAAACAACATTAAATTCAATTCTGTTCTTCTGATTAGTGGCGTCGGAGAAGTCTAGAATTATATTACTCATTATTATATAATATTATTATAATCAATATAATATAATATATTATTATAATATTATAATTACAATATGATCTCTCTCTGTAATAGCTAGTTTCAGTGGCCAGAGCAAACAGTTTACATCAGAGTACACTGGTACGAGTTATCACTCAAAAATACGCAAAATCTTCTTCCCAATAAAAATGGCTGAGAAACCAATCATGTGACCCTAGATGACTGACAGATGCACAGGTGATTTGACTTGCTGTAAGCCCCGCCCCTTTTCCCACACCTCAGATTAGTCTCTCGTCTACTTTCTATTTTCCTGCTTGAAAGATGATGCGCTGATGCAGCACCGTCACTTGGGAAAGGAGAACTATATCGAAAACATAGCTGTAGATTAAAAGTGGCTGTTTAATGTCATGAATGAGTTACTTTTATACTCTGCAATTTCTTTGTGACGTTCCCTGAGCTTGAAAGTCGATTAAATTTCCTTTAATGATTAGTTTCAGGAAACAGGAAACTCTGAAACAACCAGCTCGCGCTCCCTCACCACGTATTCAGGAGGAAGACTTCATGATCCTGGAAGATGACGGCCCCATTCGCTTCACAATTCCCAGGAAGACTGAGAATAAAGAAAAACCTGCACCAGAGAGCAGGTCTGTGGAGCCGGATTTGAAAGAGAAAGCTTCTGCAAAGCAGACAGAAGAAACCGAGAGCCACAAAGATGAACCCAAAAAGAAAACAAAGGCAAAGCGTGGAAAGGCCAGTGATATGGCCAGTAAAGACACGGTGGTTCAGTCAGCTCCAGAAGAGAGAGACGATGAAGTCAACGAAGACGTGGGAGGTGGAGAACAGATCTGTCTTTCTCCAGACACCAATCAAGATGCTGATATACCTGGTATGCTTAGAAAATAGAGTCTGCAGATAGTTATATCATCATCTTCACTGCAAAGATATCTCTATCCCTTACAGTTTTACTGTATGCAGATTGAAACTGTACTGCTTGGTAAGAACGACCAGAGTGTTTAGGGTCTGAATCAGAGCGAAACTGATTAGTTTGGTTTGGATTAGGTTTAGACTGTGCGTAATTATACGTCCCAAAATAAGATAAACGGGGTGTATGTGTGAGAAGGCATGGCTGAAATGTACTCTTATTCTTTGGTCTGAAATATGGAGAGAGAAAAATGTAAACATTTAATATGTAGAAATCAAGGAAAAGCACAGAGAACACAGAGGCACAGTGCTAAACAAATGATTAAATTATATTGTATATAGCAAAATGTTTTAGAAAATTTTGTGTACTGTGTCCAAGGTTCTTTTTTTTTTTTTTTTCTTTTTGTTCTTTGATCCAAATATCCACAACACATCATAACACTAGAGAAATTATAAAGAATTTCTATAGCAGTTATGTGGGTCAGTTTAGCAGCTCACACACACACAAAAAAAAAAATAATACACATACAGAGCATGTTTGTTTAACTTCCTGCAGTTTGGTTGATTCTGTAGGATTTGCTTGGCGGATCTCGGAACAGTCCTGAGCAGCACTAAGGAAGGAAATGCAGCTGGGGTCAATTCAAACAGAATAAATGCTGCATATATGAAAGTGGTGGCTACAAACACATAGGCTACGATCAGTGAAATTGGTTACTGGCCACATAATTTATTGGGTTGAAACACAGTTATTTGTTCACCTAGTGAAAGTACCTACTCCTGAGATGGGGAATGTTGATGTTGAGTCCATTTACTTTGTCCAGTTACAGTGGATCGTTCCACTAACTCTGAGGTGTCTATTCATTACACAGAAGTCAGAGTTGCTTGTTAGACAGCTCGTCTTGTTAGATGCCAGATGACCACTGCTTAATAGAAAGGTTTTTTTTTTTCTTCCGCAGTCTTTATACATTTGTTTTTCGTTTATAGTTACAGGTAAACAGAGACCAAAAGGCAAAACCTCTAAGCCTGACCAGCAGGGCAGCAAAGATGGAAACGATGGTGGTGCCAAAATTCCAGCTGAAAAGCCTGCAGCTGAAAAGCCCACAGCCAAAACAAAGAAATCTGCAAAATTGCCCACCAATATTAATACAGAACAAGAAGAGCCTGTGTCAAGTGTGAAGAAGAAACCCACTAAAATAAAATCTGCCATAAAGGCAGGCGCACCTGAGTCTACAGGTTTAAGCTCTGCAAAACCAAAGAAACAAGATGAAGACAGGAGTGCGTTAAAGAATAAGAAACGGGCTAAAGAGCAGGAGCACGTGGCCGAGGTGCGAAATCACACTGAACCACCACCGGATCCTGCTGGGCAACCAGAGGTTCAGAGCATGAATACAGGTACGGGGATGATAATGATAAAATTTACTTGTATTTATTTATTTGTCTAAAACAAATTTTTGTTAATTGTATATTATTGAATGTTGTTTTAAGATTTAAAATCTCTGTACATTTTGTTGTTTTGTTTTCTTTTGGAGATGTTGTTGCACACAAAATTAGTAATCCTATTTATAATTTATTTATTAATAATCATTGCGATTTGTTGCTTTTTTTTTTTTTTTTTTTAATTAAAGTTAATAAAGCAAATAAAGGGCCTGCATCTAAGCAGCGTGCGCCAAAGAAGCCAAGAAAGGTAAAGAAGACAGAGGAAACTAAAGAAATCTTAGAGATAAAGGAGCTTCCTGTGCCTGAGCCTGATGTTTCTGCAGAGGCTTCTGCAACCAGCAAGAGGAAGAGAAAACCACCTGGGGAGTGGTGGCTCGCACAACACGATGAAAACAACACGCAGGAGCAGCAAGAGGCAGTTCTCACTTCACAAGAGCTCAAATCCAACAGGAAAACCCAAAGGAAAGCTCCAGTATTAACAGACTCAACCGAGCAAGAGTCACCTACGACTTCTCAGGAAATCCAGAATGAGTCTGTTACTGTTCAAAAACTGCCCAAAAAGGTGAAGAAGTCCCAGGCTGATAAATCTCAGTCTAATCCTGCTGGTTCCCGGAAAAATCTTAAATCAGCTGGTGGCAGAAGGAAAGCAAAGGCAGGAGCTCAAGACCAGCGTGAAATGACGCCAGCTCAGATGGGTGAAGAAGAGGCGAGAGATAATGAGGCTTCAGGGCAGCTCAGTCCAGTGGCATGTAGACAGCGCAGTGTAACTCCAGGTAAATACACACAACGAAACATTTGTCTTTTAATAGACATTTGGTTATTTTGTGTCTGTGTATGTGTTTTTTTTTGTTTGTTTGTTTGTTTTTTCTCTTTCTTTTTTTTCTTCACAACACAATTTCACAACTTTAGTTAGGGGGATTTTTATTGCTGAATGAATGCTTCATGATTTTAGTTTAGAATTTTGAAGATCTGCTTAAACCGCTCTCCACCTCGGCAACAGATCATGCCCCAATGCTGACCGCTCGTGTAGTATTAGTGATTCAGTTACAAAATTTATTTTTATTTATGAATATGTATTTACGAGTATGAATATTTCCTCACAGGAGATAAGAGGGTGTTTGATAAGATCTACACACGGGAAGGTCAGAGTGGATCAGCTCAGAAATGTCCTCCTCCAGTGTTACTTGATGCGCTGGAGAGTGTTCCAGTAAAACGCCACAGAAAACCAACCAGCAGCTGGTGGGAGGTTCCACAGTCTCAGGGACTTGTCGAGAGCTCTCAGTCTCCACAAAATTCTTCTCCACAAACATCCAGACCGCAGATGGGCCCTCCACGGCGTGCGTTTCATAAAATGGCCAGTTTACAAAAGACAGTGGGTCGTGGCCAGAAAAAAAATAAAATTAACATGATTAACACTCCAAAGTCAATCAGAAGATCGTTGGCCACATTTGATGCCATATATGACTCCGGGAAACCGGGCCCCTCTACAGAGAGCGGGCAAGGAGCCTGGCAGAAGGGCCGCAGAAACTTGCTGCACTCTCTGGAGGATCAGTCGGAGCAGTCCAGTGAGAACATCCACAGCGACTGTCAGCAGCAGGCTAGCAGCCACGCTACGTTTGACGTGTGTGTGAGTGGTGTTGTTCCAGAGTCCAGTGCTGCTCGGAGGAAAGCTAATCCTCGAGCAACAAGTGGATCCAACAGAGCATCTGATTAGTAAGTTGCTTTAAAACAAACAAGTACAGTAGTGTACTCAATAGTCTGTAATGAGATTCATCTGAACTGTGTATTGGTGTTTTTTTTTTGTGTGTGTGTGTGTGTGCGTGTGTGTGACTTAGTGACATTGCTTTCAAAAGTGGTCCTTCATCACTAATTGAGCTGGAGAGATATGAAGAGCATGAGGACGTTGGTAAGTGGTAAACAATTAGCGTGGATATATGATTCACTAATCAGAGGTATTCAAAATGTGGAGCATGCCCAACTGGAGTATTTTGGGGGAGGGGGCATGGGGGAGAGGTGCTTCACATTTTAACATCGGAGCATGCTATAATGTACGCCAAAAGGGCTGCATTTTTTTAGAAAAAGAGGCAGATGAGACAAGCAACATTTGTATAGATGTTATAAACACACTCTGGAAACCCCGCTCCATTCCCCCAATCTTACACTAGTAGTGTTTTTGCTTGTACTCAGAGTGCTGGGTGATGCACTAATGTGTTGCTGTTGCTTTCTGTCAAGCTAAATGGAGAATGTTTGAAACTTTTTTTGGCCAAAAATGGTGTTTTCAGACAAATTTTGGCCTGGAGCATGCTCTCCAAAAACAGGGAAAAGTTTGAATAAGTTTGCACTAAATATTTGTTTCATCTACCCTGTGTGAATTTTTTTTATTAATGAATTACACTCTGATTTCAGATTTGCCGTCATCTAGGATCATTCCTCAACCACGATTCACACCCCGTGTTCTGTCCGATTGTGATCTGTGTGGCCCTCCACTAAAGCCCATTGTTCTCGATAACGAAGACTGGGATAACCTCTGTGTTTGGTTCACTCATATCTGGCCAACCACGTCAAAAGGTAAATTTTCAGTGTGGTTATTCAGATATAGATATGCTACATGTAATATTGCGTAAACAGTGAGTGAAGTTACTGAATATAAATTAATTATCATTATTATTACATGTTAATGAACTTCAGTTATGCGGTTATATTAACACAAGTTCATTTTCCACTACTAGATGGTAAAGGCATTAGCCCAGATGACTTCCACTGGCACTGTCATGCTGGACGAGCCATGGGTCACATGGTCGACCTTCAGAACAACACATTCTCAAGTGGCAAGATTTTATTGGGCTCGTATATGAAGAAACCTGCGCAGTTGGATCTTAATGCCATTACTGTAAGTGGTGTGTGTGTGTGCAGCTCTGGCACTGTTTAGCAAAACATGTCTGAATAACACCACCAGCATTATAAATGTTAATGTTCACAAAGAGCATGTGATCAGAGGTGATTATGCTTTCCATCAGATATAGAAATTTCTTTGGCTTTGTTTTTTTTCATTAAGGTATTTAATGTAGCATCAAGTTGTGTGCGGGTGGAAATCGACGGCGTCAAGGAGGTCTACAACTCGGGGCAAACATTTATGGCGCCTTGTGGTAAGAAACTAAAATATAATGAATTAGGGTGACTTCAGTACAGTTTTGTTGATATATTGTTTAATATTTTTCGGTCTCTTCACTAGGGCAATCGTACAGCATTCACAACATGTGCCAGGAGCCTGCTGTTTTGTGGTACCACAGGATGATACCAAATCACACGACGAACTGACATGGAAGAAGCATCACTGCAAGAAATCATGTCCTTTGGTACAAGTGTTTATGGATATGATAAGACCAAGATATTGATGTTGTAACATGATGTAAATATATTGTTTTTAAAGTCATATGGATTTGAAAGAGCCTAAAAGGCTTAGTATTTGCCTTCAGAGGGACAGTTTTGCTGTTTTAATGTAAATAACATTGTTGCACCGGTTACAGATTGAAAAGACAATATGACTCTCATTGTTAAATTTGTTATTTAAAGCATTGCTTCCTGTTTTTACTATGAGGCATAAATCTAGATGCAATTTTCCTTCAAAATGTCAAATAAAATAACTTGTCAGTAGGGGGCATTGTATCATAATGCATATGTCACCCTCAGTCCTTGGGTTTAAAAAAAGATTCCAGTGAAGATTCCAATGAAATTCAGGATATTTGGAGATTGTGGCTGTACGTATGTTGGATGAATCCTGATTACCTGTCAGCATCAATATGTGAAGTGGCCTCACAGCCTCTTGTTGGGCATTTAGCACATGAACATTATTAGTATTCATCTCTAACAATGCACCAGTGATGAATCTGCATTGAAAATGTGTTCTCTTAGAGATGATTGGAGTTCCACAGTCTGCTCCGTGTGCTTGAGAGCTGTCCATCTATTCCGCATGCTGAACCCTCTGTCCTTTTTTGTCTGTTTTTTTTTTTTTTTTTCCCCCACTCCCTGGAACACTGTGATTCGCCCGGGATCATGCTTCAACATGCTTTTAACTTCAAATGCAAACCCAACAATCAAAGAAAAGCAGCTGATGATCTTGCTTTAAAAATCACCTCAGGTGATGAATGTGCACAAACAAGACGTCCTGATTAAGATGTAGGATGCATTTGCCACTGCTTGCATTCATTAGTAATACAGATGTGTTCGAAGACTTCACTCTTGTATGCACAGAGACGTTCAGTCCTGTTATGGTCATGTTCAGCTAAATTCAGCACTTTGTTTATGCTGACATTAAGCATGCTTAGAGATTATGTGTGCTGTTCACAAGTGTTAAGACAAACATTGTTGAAAAGACTTCTGAATCAGAAACTGACAGAGAGAGATAATACTGACACACATTATGGGATTTAAGTTAAGGTAAGCACCATATCAATCACTATTATTTTCATAGATTTAGAGATGTGGAGTTGTTCATCACATTTTAGGTTCTGAGAAGAAAAAAAAAATATATATATATATATATATAAAATATGTTTAACTGGTTTTTGCATTGTTGCTGTATTAGACAATCCGTGGCATTTGGGGAGTGCTGTTATAGGGAAGTAATCACCAGAGTGTGTGGGGTTGATTATTTTCCTATAACTTCACATCCCAGAGTGTTTTATTCCTCTCATACTGCAGTAATTTGTCATCATTTTAAATTTATAAACCAATGGCGTCATACTTCTTTATCCATTTATAGTAACATTTAATGTTGCGGAACCTCGCTCATGTTGTAACAGTCTGTCCCTCACCAGCTTTCTTTTTTTTCTATCTTTTGAAGTTAAAAAGACAACAAATGCAGATTGTCTTGTTACCAAGAAAGCACAAAGTCCTCTGTCCTGAAGACTTTCCTATATCGGAAAACTTAAAAGTAACAGTTTTTCTGCTGACACTGGAGACTTGGTACATAAAAATGCTACATAAATGTATCCTCACGCAACATGAAAACAAACTACCATATCAGCAGTTACACCTTTTCTTTTAAAAATCCATTTATGTGGAGTGTCCACCATGCAAATCCTTCTGTAAGTTGTTACCATAGAAATGATAACATAATAGAGTGAGCACATTAATATGTGTGTGTGTCATTTGAATTACAGCCTGCACTCCTGTCAGAGCTGCTGTTGTGCAAAAATAATCCCCAACTTCTGAATCAGAATCAAGAATTCAACAGTGCTGTAGTGTAATCTGAAGTAATGGTCATTCCACTGTTTTATTGAGATGCGTATAGAACATAAAATGCATTAAATAGGTTTTCTATTAATTACAATGAAATTAAAAGTTCTCAGCAAATTGTGAGTGCTGTAATAAGTCAGCTGTTTTGATCAATGACACATTGTTTCACATTCTAGCGTTTATCGGGTGGAGTAACAGGCATCAGAAAGATATCAGAAGCCTGTGATTTTGATGTCTTCTCATTTTTATCTTGAAACCTTTCTGGGTTTTAAAGACAGCAAGGCTTAGAAATGTTCAGAGCAGAAGAGCAGGTGAATAAATCTCTCTCTCTAAAATAGTGCCAACTGGCTGCCTGGAGTCAGATATCAAATAGACTGAGACTGATTTTTCTTAAACTATGAGTTTCTATCTCCTGCCAGTCTGGATAAAGCTGACGCCAGTAAAAACAGCTAACCTTTGAACCTCGTTTGTTAACTCTAACCATGGAATATCCAAAAGTTATGTTGGAAATGCTTCTATCAAAAAAATCGGTGACCTTTCTGGGTCTACATTGTCACCAATACGTGCAGCTCTTGTCATCTTGTTACTCCTGGCCTTTGCATTCAGCTGGTATGGATATGAACAGCACATCTGTGTTCAGGGAATAGTTTTACTGTCTGTAAAAGAGCACTTGATCTGTTGATCAAGAGCTCTGCAGTCACAGAAAACCATATAAGTCAGGAAATTGAATTCCTGATGCAAACCAACTCCTCAAACCAAGTGTGTTCTTAGAGGTAAACCAAACCAATGTAATGCATTAAATTCCAAACTACTGGCAGCACTGATTAGTGTTTTCTCATTTTCAGAGAATGTTGAGGGCGGGAGTTCAGCGTGGATGAAGGCAACGGGAGCGGAGGATGAGAAAGTAGCTTAGTGAGGCAGTCGAGAGATTAAAAAAAAAAAAAATCACACCTCTCAGAAGAAGATGCTCCACATCTTTATCCTCCTCCATACTTTTCCCTCCATGTCTTTGTGAGATCAAACCCAGGTACTTGGGTGGTAATGGAAACACTTATCACTTCATCCCGAGCTGAAAATAGTTACACTGATGTTTGGCAAAAAGCAGTTAAGGTGCAGTGGGAAATTGTGGCAAAAATGTAATATCACAACAGATGACAGTGTTTTCTACCATTTTAAATGTGTAATGATGCAAATTATGTAGAGTTTGGTGACAGTTTGGCATCAACACAACAGCAATATCGCCACGTTTAAACCTATTAAAGAGTTCAGTGTGCGGCTGGTGAGAGTTATGCACTATATGGCCAAAAGTTTGTGGATCCCTGACCATCATATCCATATGTACTTGTTGAACATCCTATTCCAGATTTAGTCCCCTTTTGCTGTTATAATAAGCTCCACTCTTCTGGGAAGGGTTTCCACTAGATTTTGGAGTGTGGCTGTGGGAATTTGTGTTCATTCAGCTACAAGAGCATCAGTGAGATCAGGCACTGATGTTGGTGAGGAGGTCTGGGGTGCAGTCGATGTTCCAGTTCGTCCCAAAGGTGTCCGGTGAGGTTGAGGTCAGGGCTCTGTGCAGGACACTCGAGTTCTTCCACTCCAACCTTGGTAAAAACCATATATTCATGGAGCTCGCATTGTGCACAGGGGCATTGTCCTGCTGGAGCAGGTTTGGGCCTCTTAGTTTGTGTAGGCAAAGAATTTAGTGAAGGCAATCCACCTCGGGAGGAATCGCAGAATTACATGGACAGATTGTGTGAGAATCCAAATAAACAGTAACCCAAGCTCAGTGATCAGACCTGGGATTATAATCTCAAAGGTTGAACTTTAGGGTTGTTTCTCTTGCTATAAAGGTACCTTTATGGAACCCTAAAACTGTGAACTGCTTTGTGTATTTGTTACTGTGTAGGGAGTGTTTTTGAGAAAGTGTACTTGAGAAATGTTTTTTTTTTTCATGCACATTTACTTGAGTAAGAATATTCAGTTTCAATAATGCTTGTGTGAAATACAGATCTTTCCAAAATAGTACTTAAGTACAGTAATGAAGTACTTACACAAGTATTGTCTACCCCTGCCAAATACTTACTGCTCGGAAAAGCGTATTGTTATACAGTTCCTCAGGATAACAATACTACAGCATCATTTTTGATCTTATCTCCCTGATTTAGTTGTTCCCTTACACTTGACACACCAAATTTGTTTGCGTCACTGAAATATATAAAGAAGCAATGCTAGAAGTGTTTATAGGACATTTCAATTTTCTATTTTACTGCTGTCAGTTTGACAGTTTACTGAAAGTATATTTGTGGGCGTGTTGGCTCTTGGGCTATTAATTCCTGCCCTCATTTCTACAGAGTAGCAGTGCTTTGGCATCTCCAAGTGTAAAAGTTACTGTGCAAAACTGACCTTGACTGAAGTGTGCTTCATGAGTTCCCTTTATTGTTTACCTTCACCCTAAAGCCTCAGCCTGCAGCAGCCCCCGTCAGTCAGCCTGTCCAGAACTCATTAAAAGCACATTAGCCATGAAGGAGCTTTATTTTCAAAAGACATATATATCAGATGTAAACAACACAGCTCAGAACAAACAAAGGAAATGGTCAGGCCCATAACGCAAATGGAGTTCATTTTTTTTTTACAATGCTTAAAGCTCTTCTCAAAACTGTGGTGAGAACTGAAAAGGAAATCTTTCTCACATTAATAAATAACATACAACCATTCAGCCATCCTTCAACGGCTCAATATTCTTCATTATTTTACCACATCCTTATGCAGATTTTCACTCATTCACCCATTCAGCTTTCTGTTTCACTCATTCACTCATTCAGCTTTCTGTTACAAAATCTAATAGTTTGTATCCAAAGCCTCTGTATATTTAAATTGTTTTATGGCATTCTTGTAGAGCAGACATGAATGTGAATCTGGAGGTTATAAAGGTTGTATGTGCTATAATAAGGCACAAGCTTAATGAAAGAAACTCTCTCTCTCTCTCTCTCTCTCTCTCTCTTTTTTAAATACAACATTTTATTGAAAACTGTGTCTAATTATGCAGGAAGTTCACAAGGTGCATTGAACATGCCCATTAACTGATTAAAACTGATTTATATTAGTCTCATACACACAGTTTTACATTTGCTGGGATTAGCCCTTAGTTCAGTAAAATGTTGTTTATCACTTAATAAATGACAAATTTTGTGAATTATGAAAATTAGACATTTAGGATTGTCGTAAATGAGCAATGCAAAAGGGCTCCCATATCCCAAGGCACTGTAGCAGACATCCCCTCTGTTGTTCGGGCTAATTAAAATCTCAAACAGCAGAGAGTGAGGGTGAATGTCTCCTCGGTTGTTTGGGCTGAATGCTTTTCTTCATGATATTGATGGGATTTCTAAGAAGAGTGAAAGAGCACAGGGTCTATTTGTTAACCCAGGAACCTGTATGATTTTCCCAGCATGACATATTGAAAATATAAATGAAGCAAAGATTTACATAAGATTTTCCACTTGCAAGAACATAAATATTGTTTTGTCTAGGTATGATCATCTAAAATGCGTTCTTCCATGCTCCTCACTGTTCCATTATTACTGCTTTGCTGGATTTGATGCTCCTGAAGGAAAGTGACTTTCTGGGCTAATCTCTGTTTTTGCAAGGCTCCGGGGACAATCGATTTCCTATAGCTGTCAGCTACTAGCTGCTGCTCAGAAACAGTGTGAACGTCACGCTTGCACTTGCTCCTTAACGGAAAACGGCAATAGGCTTTGCATGTCAGAATCTCTCCAAGCTGTTAACACGTTTCTTTTTTCATTAATCTCTGCTGCACCTCCTGATAAATTGTTTCTGGAGCCCGATTAGATTGTTAGTGTGTTTGATACTGGGCGAGCACTTAGAGCCTAATAATGGGCACTCGAGATTTGTTCACTCTCTTGTGTACTGCTACGTGCCGGGGGTGATGAGACATCTGACTTGAGCTGTCAGTTTCATTTGCAACGCTCCAACTGTGGGTCCTGATAACTTGGTGGACAGATGTAGTATCCGCTTTGCCCGCTTCAGTGGCTCCATCAAATGAGGCGTCTGCTGTGATGTATGCCTAGCCACAGGGGCAGCTGGGAAGTGAGCATGTACACAGCAGATCCTCAGGTGGGAGGAAGCCAGGTCCGGAATGTACAAACACTCAATTATGGATTGGACTTGTCTTTGGAAATGAGAGTAGCACTCTAGAACAGTCCTTTAGTTTTGTTGTTTATATATCTATTCCATTTTTTGCACCAGCATATGGATGGCTGTTCTCGCAGTTGAGTTTCTCTTAGAGCTGTTTTCTATGGGGAAGATTTGATTCCAGAGTGAAATGCAATCACACCATATTGCTTTTCGTTAGTCACATGCAGAGAACATACCACACTGAAATGCAAAACCGTTTCATTGTATTTCGCTATGAAAATAGTCTTGAGCTTATCCAGTAATCTGTAAAATTTTCTTCATATTTTTTCCACCTGTACGACCTACATTGAGCATGAGCTGAGAGCACAAATTCATTCTCAGCAACACTCAGTGATTGGTGGAATATAAAGTGTCATTAATTGACAGGAAAAGTTTGTATAAGCAAAGCCAGAAACATTTGCTTTGATTGTTAATTTACATTTAGTCATTTGGCAAAGGGACTTACAAGCGTGGCAGAACATTATGACCGTTCTACCAACAGTATATTCATAAATCAGATCACCTTTTTGGAGGCGCAGTAGGGGGTGTAACCAATTCCAACCCCTGCGGCATGTTTCCTGTATAACAAACTGTGAGATCGAGGGTGGCACATCTTTCCCTTGTTAAGCCAACTTGTACATTTTTTTTTTCCAAATGCCACACATGTCTCATGATAGAGCAGTTCTACATGACCTGCCAGATGCATTGCTCATTATACAGCCATCCGGTAAGACTAGAATCAGACCTGGCATCCAGCAGAAGCTTATTTATAGAACTTTTTTCACACCACCACTGAAACCTGGGACATTTGTGTTGTGATCTATCTATCTATCTATCTATCTATCTATCTATCTATTTTTCACATATTGTAAGACATCATGCCATAATAGTATGGCAGTTTTCATACATTTGGCTCTATTGTTTTAAGATATCAGCATAATTAAGATGTGTGTAAAATGAGTGCAAGACCAAGCTAACCCTGCATTCACACTGAAAAAGATTTTCTCCTTATGTCAGAGATATTGTTGCACACTAATCACTAATATGCATTCCTGATTTAATTATGTTTCTGGTAGCTAATAACTATTTTTATATTTATCTTTTTTCCTGTCATAAATGCATTTAGCAATATGGTCAAAACTAGCTAATATTTGCCAATAATATAAATAATTCAGATTTTTAAACTGATATGTAAGTAATCTAGCAAAATTATTTGCCCATAATAATGACACTTAAATTAGTCCATCTCTACATCATCAAAATTTGCACATTAAGGTTACCCTAGATTCTCAACTAAGTTGGTCACATATGGATTGAAGGCTGTGAAATCAAATCGTATCATATCATATTGTATCGTATCTTATTGCATCATAGCAGATTCAGTGGTATCATCAAATATAACTGTCGCCTTATGAATCGCAGTCGTACCATGTGGAAGACTGGGGATGGTATGAACTTTGATTAAGGCAGCTGTTGATTATTTCACTTACAAGTAACAAGTGTTACTTACTTTGTTAAGGTTACTTATGGTGTATTAATGCTGAAGTTTTTTTGGTGTTAAGTAATGGGTTTAGTAATGTCAGTTAAAGGAACCTTGATCTCACGCACTTGTATCATTAATTAATCAGCGGTAATGGAATTATCACTCCCTAATGAAGGACTCTTCCTGACATATTGTCTCTTATTAGAGCTCTTTATTGAAAAAGCCGTGATCATTATGGGAAACAGTGATCTCATTCTCCCAAACACAGGCTGATATCTCTCCCCATCTGAATTTATATTAGTAATGAAATATCATAAACCCCCTGAGTCAGAAGGCCACTGGTCAACATGAGTGCTTAGAAAGCTTCCTTATTGAAGAAGTCCAGTATATCTAGTGATACTATCTCTGACTGTTGCTTTTTTCCTCTGATATTTAATTTGTCCCTTGTCTCATTTAATTCCACTGATGAGTTCAATCAAGGATTCTAATTAACACACTTTCAAAGGAACTAATTAAAAGGAGATAGAATGTACAGGTGAGGACTGATGACTTTAAAGACCACACAAGGACAAGTACTGGAGAGAGTAAACCTTTTTAAATCTAGTTCTCGACATCCATAACCAGGCAAACTTCTTTAAAGGAGCCATTTGTAACTTTTAGAGCTGTCTACTGCCTGTGAGGTAAAACTACAATTTCTAAGAGATCACTGACAAGCCATTTTTCTTGCTTCCTCCTTTCAAAACTCCTTTTAAAGAAAATGGACAGAACTGAGCAGCTCTGTATGATCTGGGGGTGGAGCTAAATTCTGGGTCAGACAAATGTAAACACTTTGAAATGAAGAGTTGGACTGGATTGCAAGCAGTATTGTGTATCAATATTTTTCTTCAACTGTCCAGTTTCGGTTACCACTGTAGTCTCAGATTCCAATGTTTTGCATTCTGAGAAGCTTTTCGGTTCACCGTAGATGTAAAGAGTGGTTATTTGAGTTACCATAGCCCCTCAGTCAGCTCAAACCATTCTTCTCTGACCTCTCTCCTCAACAAGATGTTTCTGCCTGCAAAATTGCTGCTCACTGGATGTTTTTTGTTCTAAACACTATTCTGTGTAAGCTCTAGATCAGCAGTTTCTAAAATACTCAGACCAGCCCATCTGGCACCAACAACCATGCCAGTCACTAAGATCACATTCTTCCCCTGTTATGATGTTTGATATATGAACATCAGCTGAAGCTCTTGACCTGTATCTGCATGATTTTATGAGTTGCACTGCTTCCAAATGATCGGCTGACTGGATAATTGCTTAAATGTACAGATGTTCCTAATAAAGAGGACGGTGAGTGTACGCTTTAAGCTTTCACATATTGAAACGTCTCTGTAGAAAACCTTATGGTAAAGGCAGTGTCTTTAATACGTTGTATATTATTCCCTTCTCCTAGCCCTGTGCCATAAGCAAGTGGCCAATTTTTATTGTCAAAGTAGCTAAATTTGGCATGCTGGCTGGGTGCCATGTTCCTAATGCATTCAACAGTCGATCTGGGAGCCTCTCAGACCTTAAAACTGCACGTCCAATATCCTGTGCTCTTTGTGATCAAGCAGCCAATTAACGTAAAAGCTTCAGGGAACTTCTCACTGCAGTGATAGTGACATCTTGCAGTGCAATAAGGAACACAGCCCATTATTGTGTTGAACAAGAGCCATGGGGCTTTTAAAGTGGAGTTGACTAAACTGATGAAAAGTAATGTGTGTGAGGTGACCGAGCCTCAGGTGGTACCTCTGCTGTGTTTGGACGTGTGATGCGAGTGGTGATCCCCTCTCCACTAGTCTGGGATGTATGGCATCAGTTAGTATCGCTCAATATATGGTGAAATAGTTCAGTCTTAGCCTTGTTTATGAGAAGGGAATAGTTGTTTTATATGTGCTTAAGTTCAGTCATTAGTCTGGCGGCTCTGTTTCCAAGAACAGCACTCCAAAATCCTTTCTAGTCCTTAAAAACCGAGGGATTCACAGCTGGGTAGCAGACAAGCTGATGCATTTTGTCAACCTAACAAGGCAGAAAAGATAAAACGCGACCTGATGCGGCACAGCCTTTACCTAAATCTTCCTGACCCACACAAGCTGGTGTTTGCCTATGATCTGGAAACAGCAAGAGATGAATCACACACATCGTTCATCATCTATAATGCATGCAACTGAGGCCACCGCAGTATTATGATGAAATAGCACATCTGGAAGTATTGCTGATAAAGAAAACACAAAGCTATAAATATTACTGCCGTGTCATTTTCAGAGAACTAAATTTAGCTCCAGCAGCTTCAGCACAGCATGTATCTGAAAATATCAGCATATTACTCAGCATAATCCTGCAGCAGCGATGTTATCGGATTTCAGACGAGAGTGGAAAGAAGGGAGATAAACAGTCCGCCGGAGCAGACGGGACGTAGGATAAAATGAATGAACATGTGCCCTGGGTGATTTTCTTTCCCAGATTTCTGCTTAACACCTTCCAAATGAATGTGTTGATAGTGGATCATGTCCTTTCTGAACTGAAGTAAAGAAGTGCTGTAGTTGTTGGCCCTTTGTTCAGATCTGAGGCAGTCTCAGATATAGAATTACAGAATAAATCTTTAGCATGATTTTTCAGTGAGAGGTGGAGATTTTCAGGTAGAAACAAATACAGACTATTTAGTTTTTCCCTCTCTTTTTTACACATGCAAAAGTTGCCATGATTGCCAGTTGGGGCTTTTAATGCCGCAGGATCACCATCAGTAAAAACTGTTATAGCTATTATTTTCTGATTTGCATAATGTGACATGTCATGGTATTTGGGTGTCATGACACATTATCTGCTGCTTTCGCAAAGTTGAAGCAAAGGGGAGCTACATAGGCAGAAAGACAAACCTTTTTTCCAGTCTTGAATTTCAGCGAGATTGGGGTGATTTACTCTTACAAAGCAATTCATTTCAGTTTTTAACGAAAAGTGCTCTGATACCGAAAACCAGGATAAATCTTTAAAATTATTTTTCAGTGAAAGGTTGAAATTTATGTGATAGTTTTTTCTTTTGTCTACTGTAAGAATTCTTGAGTAATTCCAAAAAAGATGAATCAGTCTCCAAAACAGCTGAAAATGCCAAAATGTGATTTACTAATAGAATTTCTTTTTATGATGCTCAGAAGCATAATAACACACTCCAAATATAGAGTAAATAAGAGGAAAGGTTATCTGATAAAAATGAGTTATATCACAAAAAGGATTAACTCCTCATCTAGGGAGCTCTGATTTTCCCTTTAGAAAAAAAAAAAAACACCACCAGCTGGGTTCCCTGGTCTAAGCCTTGGTGGTTTCAGTGTGGTCACATGATCTTGTCCTCCTTCATAACTCCTGCTATCTATCCTCGAACCTGACCAACCTCTATATCTCTTAAAGCACCCTGGTGCTCTCTCACGAAGCTCCAGTCTCCTTCATTTACTGATATTATATAACAAGTATTTTAAATTCCATGTCTATAACATACAATAGTTCAGACACAGGCTACGTTTATACTGTAAGCAGTAAATTTCTTTTGATGTTAATATGCAGTGAAAGACAACTGGGAACTTTTGACTCCTCAAAGCATTCACACACCATTAACTATTTGAGGTCAGACAAAATAGAAACCCACAAAAAAATGTTGCTTATGTTGCTATGTGAATATAAAAAGCTTCTAATTAACTTTTACATGCCTGCAAAGAGCAGAAGATACAAATACAGATTCGAAAAACCACTGAGGAAGCATAAAACACACTACAATGTCTTGTTCTTTCTTAGAAATCACGAGGAAGAGGGCCATTCAGATGGAAACAGTCCAATTCCAATTTAGTCATGAATGCAGCATAATTACGGAATGATTACGAAAGCAAGCTGTGTCCGTTTACTATTTCAAACTTAACATTGATAAAATCTTCTAGAAATAAGTTTAATAAACATATGTTTGCTTTGTTGTAACTTTATAACAGGAAATATTAGATACATTTTACTATATTCAAAATATTTTCCCTTTTTTTGATGTCAGTTTTTGCAGTAAAAAAACAATAAAGTGTCATATAAAAAAAACATCTAGATTGGATGACTTTTACCTGCAGTGTGAAACTTGGTCGAATCTCAGATGCTCCTCTCAGGCTGCAGAGTATCTAATACATTTTGTATACTTTTCTGGTCACAAGTTTCAGGATCCTGAAGGTTGCAGTTTAATTGGTTGTTCGAATGTCCATGTATTTGCACAGTGACCCAAAGAGCTTTTCCATGCCATCACATCTTTAAAAGTTATTCCAGAGTTTTACTTAAAACAGTTAGTGGTGAGTAAATGTAGTTAAATAGTCTCTTCCTGTTAAAGCAGGAAGTTCACCACTATGTTTAATAATGAAGGACTAGACTCTCGACTGAGAGCTAGACAGCTATGAAATTAGCCATATGTAATCAATTTACAAAAGTCATTCATACTAATGAATGACTTTTGTAGTCATAGTATATTCATATAAATGAATATATGAAAATATACTTTTTTTAAAGTATAATTTTAATTAAGTGCTAAATAGAGAGAATCATGAGCCAAGACCACAATGTTTTACTCTACTGAATTTCCAGTGCTTGCTAACTGAGCCTTATAATAAAATCTATCTATTCTCAGCAGACCCAATCAAACACCACTTCGCCCTGACTAGCACATTTCTGACCTCATACAGATCTCATCTAATATCGAGCATAGGTACACAATTTATTCCAGCTCTCTCTGTAGTGCACAAACACCCCTAAATGCAGGTGCACGTCTCTTGTCTCTAGTTTGAGAGATCTCTCTGTGTTGTGGTTTAGTGATGGATCAGACACTCACACACTAGTCTCATAGTGTAGACATGAACAATACATGCAATCTATTCTGCTCGATACATTTCCTAAAGCTATTCACTAGACCCATCTGCATGTGAGCGTTTGTGCATGAAAGAGAAGCCTGGATTGTTTCCTGGAACACCTTTTCATAGGAATCAGCTCATCTCAGTGGACTTAATGTGACACGTGTAATTCCACACTGGTAAGAACAATCATGGCTGTATTTTGTTGTTCACGCCAGGTGACAATAGAGCTAAAATGATACTCCAGATGAGAGATGGATCATTACAGCGAGATGTGAAGAGAGACACACACACCTTCCTCTAAGCAGCGTCATTTTAATTACCGTTTTGCCCAAGTGGACAAAAGCCTCTTTATCTTGATGAAGGGCTGTGAGCCAAAATTCCTCTTGTAAACAGTTGTGTTGCGCTGTTGTAAAATGTCAGAAAAAATGATTTAAAGTTTCTCGTTCTACGTCATTGCTCATTTTAGAAATACATGCATTTCAAAGACTTGTTGGCATGAAACATTAATTATGTCCAATATCCAATATAAATTATATCCTTCTTTGGCAAAGTAATGCTCAGTAACGATCCACAATCCAGGCATCTCTTTCACACATTTATTTAATTGTGGATGAGCTATTCAACTAATGATGTACACAGAGCTAGGCTATCTACACAGGTACATGTTCCTGTACCCATAGGTTACATTTTTAAAGATAACTGACCTCCATTAACCTTTAGGTTACATGAACATTTAGAAATGTGAATTATGACAAAGCGTGACAATAATAATAATAATAATAATAATAGTAGTAGTAGTAGTAGTAGTAGTATTGATGTAATATTGTTTCACACTGCTTTATAGAGAAATGCTTTTGCATCAAAATTATAAAATTCAATTCTTCATTCATAAGGAAATGAGGTTCCTCTGCAGGGTTGCTGGGTTTAGGAGCTTGAAATGAGGTTCCTCTGCAGGGTTGCTGGGTTTAGGAGCTTGAAATGAGGTTCCTCTGCAGGGTTGCTGGGTTTAGGAGCTTGAAATGAGGTTCCTCTGCAGGGCTGCTGGGTTTAGGAGCTTGAAATGAGGTTCCTCTGCAGGGTTGCTGTGTTTAGGAGCTTGAAATGAGGTTCCTCTGCAGGGTTGCTGGGTTTAGGAGCTTGAAATGAGGTTCCTCTGCAGGGTTGCTGGGTTCAAGAGCTTGAAATGAGGTTCCTCTGCAGGGTTGCTGGGTTTAGGAGCTTGAAATGAGGTTCCTCTGCAGGGTTGCTGTGTTTAGGTGCTTGAAATGAGGTTCCTCTGCAGGGTTGCTGTGTTTAGGTGCTTGAAATGAGGTTCCTCTGCAGGGTTGCTGTGTTTAGGTGCTTGAAATGAGGTTCCTCTGCAGGGCTGCTGGGTTTAGTAGCTTGAAATGAGGTTCCTCTGCAGGGCTGCTAGGTTTAGGAGCTTGAAATGAGGTTCCTCTGCAGGGTTGCTGTGTTTAGGTGCTTGAAATGAGGTTCCTCTGCAGGGTTGCTGTGTTTAGGAGCTTGAAATGAGGTTCCTCTGCAGGGTTGGCTTTACTATATCATGTAAAGGCTTCAGTCTATCTTTGGCAGTGTAGCTCTTGTGTATCTTTGGCAGAAATAAATTCGAAGAACTGACAAACTGAAAAGTCAATGTCATTATGTAAATTAAGCCCTCAAGATATATATTGATATCTATCACTTACCTGGATACGTTTTCAAGATAACTGATAGATTGAAAATGAAGTTCCTTCTCAGGGTTGCTGGGTTTCTCCAGGGGAGCCTCGGAGCAGAGCTCTTATCAATTGATTTTTTTCCCCCACCAATCTGGGACCCACCAGACTGTTCTCCCCTATCATACAGCAACAGCAACCAACCAGGGAGGGTGAAGGCTAACACGTGCTTCCTTCAAGCATTTTGAACTGCTGATCATGCTCTGTCATAGGGCAGCATAACACACTTGAAGGAAAGCATCATCAGCCCTCTTCCACATACATTGGATATTGGATAAAGTGGCTAACGCTTTTCTGTTGTGCCATTCAGGTGCCCCCCTAGCTGCTAGTTGAGGTGGTTTGGGCACCTTACATGGACGCCTCTGGTTGGTTCCAGGTAGAGCTGTATCAGGCACATCCCATTGGATGGAGACTTCAGGGAAAACCCAGGACCTTCTGGAGAGATTTTATCTCACAGGGGGCTTGGGAACATCTGGGAACTCCTGAGGATGATCTGGGAAAATGAAATGAATGAATGAATGAATGAATTATTTCATTCACATTTTTTATGTTATCAATGTTGATAACTCACTTTAACACAAATTGGAACCCATTAAAGCAGTGGGACTCCTCCACCTCCTAAATCCCATTTTAAACCCTGTTTATATTAGAAATATATTCATCCAACATTGTTAGAACATTTCTCAGGAATACTTTGAAATACTATGAAAACTGTTTGTGTAAATTTTCAGTGAGCTTCTGAACAACATACCAAAAGCGTGTTGGACTGATATTGCATCCTGAATAAATCAGGATATGAATAGGGTTAAAAGACACTGCAGTTCTCTGATATGTTGTCTTACATGTCATAGGGATGTGATGACAATTTGATTATCATTGTGGTGTTATTCTGCACTGGTATTTCAAATGAGAGAGAAAGTGCCTCATATAAAGATGTTTATTAATCTACTCTACTGAAGACAGATTCATTACTATCTGTCAGAAGATTCTGTTATCCATTATCCAAGTCATATCTAGTAGTAATACTTTCTAATATGAATTATACCACAGTGCTGTTGAATCCTTGAATCTGATTGGTCAGAAGGTGTTGAATAATTTTCACAATTCTATCTTTGCTCACATTGTGAGATGTCCATTCTTGCCTTAGACAATGTTGCCTTAAAAGCTGGACACATACCAATCTTGCCTATAAGCACCATGTCACTTCCTGGGGATTAGCAAATTTATACAAACATCAGTAAAAGACATTCCACAGCATGACAGCTGGTGGACATGGACCTCCCACCATGCTGAACTGTCTCTAAAGTTTCTCTAAAATAGATTGAAAACAGCTCCATCCATTTGTAGATCATCCATATGCAAATGAGCTAAGTGGCACGACATTTATTTGATTTATAATAACAGACACTTTATAGCTAAAGAGGACTGTGTTGGGGTGACGAGAAAAATGTTCTGATGAATGTCAGGGATTCAAGTAAGACTATCACGCATATAGCCTGCAAATATTGGAATCTAGACGTAGTAGTTTAGGACAGACTTGTGACATTTACTGTCCCAAACACAATCTTTCTAAAAGCTTTTTCTTGGCCTGATATCAAAAAGTTGAACAAAAGTTGAATGTGATGGAAGAATAAAACTTCTGAGAGAGTTGAGTCCTTGTTATTATAAGTTCAATTTCAGGGTGGAATTGAGACGAGATTGCGTGCACACACCATGCACAAGGGAAAATCCTGCTTCATAATATTTTTGATTTGCTAGAAGATTTTGACCGTCACGTATTTAAAACCTACAACCCGTAAACAAATCCATCCCATTATCTTGAGCGTACTTGTCTAGGCTATAATGTTGCGTGGAAATAATGGCTTATCATGTTTTGGAATAGATTAACTGCATCTATTGTGTTTGAAATGAAATGCATGGCTAATGAGGTGGCTAAAGAAGAATAAAAAGATCAGCTTCACCCATCTGGTGTGATGTCTCAGTAAAGATTGTCCCTCCATTTCAATCATCCTTTGGTGCATTTATAATATTCCTTCTTCTCGATGATAAAGTGGGTTTTAGCTTTCAATTTATTGTTCCAATTCCTGTTCTTAATATTAGTTTTAAATTGCTTTCCAATTTAAGACTGACAGCTTTAATGGTGAACAAATTATATATCAAAGTAAAAAAGCATTTTGTATGACGTTATCTTATAAAGCATAATGTGTTTTCTCTCTCAGTAGATGATGCTTTGAAAGCATGTTAATTATGATGATCATCATAATTTAGCAAGCACTTCTAATACATATCCAGTGCAGCTTTTCAAACATGAAAACCTACAAATGAGAACCTATTGTAAGGCCACTGAGGGTTTTATTTTAATTTAGCTTTAGTATAAAACTGCGGTCTTTAATTGCTGATGCCCTCCTGCAGGATACTCTTGGAGGGAGCACTTCAGTGTTGCTTTTTTTGTGAAATTAATCCAACTTTCCTGCGCTTCTCACTCAGTCACACTTAGTCATACGGTCCACAGGGTGTCTGGCTGAGACCGATTATGAATGTGGGTGAAGTAGTTGAGGAAATGTTCAAGTTCAGGAATAAATACTATGTTCTGCAAATTGATATTTTCTGCTGTAATTGGTGAATGAAAAAGTGACTTTCTGGCAGCATAATGGTAGGGTTTGCAAAAAGTCTTTTGTGTAAACCATGCCCACTAATGGTTTAAATCTGAATACAATTATAGACACACCCCTAGTAAGTGTGTATGTAGGATATTGGTTGTTGTGTTGTTGTCGACTGGTGATTCAGGGACGCAGCACAATTGTGTTTTTGATAGAGCAACAGAATAGCAAGCACTACAAATGCAGCAATAAGCAAGTTATCCACCCAGTCACTAGCTGAACAGTTTCAGGAAATATAACAATGTACCATTTGGTGTTTACAAACCCTAAAATCTGTGTTGTGTCCTTGAAAGTTTTTTTTTTCTGTTCTGCCTTCAGACATCAGATTTTCTGCTCTGTGTTGCAGCAGATGACTCATATGGACTGAGACCCAACTGTGAGCTTTTCATTCCCAGAAAAACCCTTTTGTGCCTCTTCTGCTTTTTATTGGGTGTTAATTACATTAATTTCATTCTAAAGATTGTGACCATGATGGCACATCAATGTGAGCTGCCTGAAGCCCTTACAATGGGATTGCAATTGCTGAATCTCATTATCAAAGCCTAGTTGCGTTAAAAATCATTCTGGCTGTCCATGATAGCTGCACCACAATGTTACTGCGTGAAGTTTTGTTTGTTTTTATAGCTTACAGGAAGTCACACCAAGTCCTGAACTACACTCGCAAATCTATGTGACGTTATAGAAAAACTCTGCATAGCTTGAGGAAGGCGTATGGAAAGATAGTTCAAATCTAAAAAGCAACTACATTTTGGGTAATATTGAGGAATATCGAGGATTTTTTTTTGCTCGACCATTCCTTTAAACTCAACAGTGCCACCATTTTGTGAGCTTGAGGATAATGGTGTAATTCTCAGCAAGAAATCTTACAAAAGTGTTTAAGTTGTTGGCTCTATAAAGTGTCCTTACACAGCACTCAACTTGTCAAGAGCAGAACTAATAGACTGAAGGCTTTGGGAATGATTGGGTCGATGCAAACCCCTGTCAGCTGTCAGCACAACCCCAGTATTAAGCTATTTATGGGCCTGCAAACCGCAAGGTTTTTCTTGTCGATCTAAAAGATTGCGTTTAATTATATTAGCAAAAATATACTCATATATTTCTGAAAGATCAGTGAAAAAAATTTCTTCTGCTTGACTGCAGTAATTGCAGAAAACTGTATTTCACCCTCAACCTGAGGTCTCACACAATCCCTGCCATCTTATTATCTATAAAAGAAGAGTGTGGTTAAAATGTAAGTGAGCACATAAAACATTCCTAATTGGTTGGTCCTGAGAGCAGTATGTCATCTAAAGGGCGATCTCAGCAGCAGGTGGTGAAGTATTAATGTGGTGTGATTCCTTCAACCTTTATCATTTTACTAAAATGGTCTTTTTTCTAGGACTTGAGAGCTTATTTAAGAACCATAAAATAGGTTGTTTTTTAAGTGTGCAGTCTGTTCATACACTCCTGCTGTCTGCCTATCCTCCCAAATCTCCCTAAGCCTCCGCATGTGAGCCGCAGCGTCCCTCTGTCATATGGACCCGACCATATGCAGCCTCCAGCAAAACTGGGGCGGGAATCAGTGCAAAGTTGTCTTAGATCTCCACAATCTGGGGGTTTCATGATGAGCAAAAGGACAAACATTCAAATTCAGTGAAAAGCAGAAAGGACATTTCAAATGATTCAAAGTACTCACAGGATGTAAAGCCATGAGAATGACTTTAAAGCTTATGAGAGATCAAAAAGCTTTGCCCTTCTGTGTAACAAAAATATTTTCGAGTGCTCTGTTCAAGATCACACAAAAATGGTGTGAGTGAGCACTTAATCATTTGTAGCCCAGGGTCCTTTAGAGGGTGGGAAAGCCCTGAATGAATGATGGGGCGTGAGCTAAAAATGTGCATGTGTTTGGGGGTTTGCATATAATAAAGTTTTCACACTCTAAACCTGGGTTACTATCAGCATAGCTTTACAGGTAATGGGCCTCATTCATCAATCTTTGATAAATAAAGTTGTGTTTGAATGGTTTCTTAGCCCAAACTAAAAATCCATGCAAAATTTACAAATGTTTTGGTAACACTGATTTACTTCATACTCACTTGTATATATTGATAAATGCCTCAGTAGGTCACGTAAAAGCACGTTCACAGCTCAGCTGATATACGTTTAGTGATGCATACAAAACTCCATAAAGGCAAATAGTTCACAGAGGGCTGAAAACAACAATGATGACTAAACAGTGAATGTGTGTGAAATGCGTTAAATCTTCCAGTAATGCAGCTCAGCCACTGCAGCGCATCAGCTACCTATAAACACACACTAACAGATACACACTTCCTCTTTTTTATAGGAGCTGCTCATATCTGTTTTAATTTGTGTATTAGTTTTGGATTGGTCTCCTAATTTTGTCTCACATGTTGTCTTTAAATCAGCTGCCTCAAAAGGGAGTGTAGGATAAATAGTAATGATGTCGCTGTCTTTTCTTGTAATGTATTAGCTTCAGTACATACAGCTCCAGTAATTTCTTGGGGAATTAAATTGTGTGAGACCTCTTCTCAGTCGATTGATGTGTCAATCTTCTTGAAATTTTGACATGTTCATCTTTCCTGATTAATAATTAACATTGAATTCCCATTTAAAAGGGACTTAAGCATTCCTCAGGGGTCTTGTCTTGACACTGTTTGCCTCCCTTAATATCCTAATGAAGGATGACAAATTTAGATAAGTTGAATTTGTCTGTGCTCCTGAATGTATGGATCCCACCAGAGTTTGGTGATTTTCCTGCTCTAACACATATTATTCAACACATAACATAATGTTTGTAGGTGTGTAAGAGCAGGAAAAATACACCAAACTTTGTGGCATACAGGACCAGAACAATTTTTTCCTCATGGTTAGATCTCAACCTGTTTATATATATATATATATATATATATATATATATATATATATATATATATATATATATATATATATATATATATAGCTTCATAGAGTTATTACTGCAGGGGTACGGTGGCTTAGTGGTTGGCACTGTTGCCTTGGTTTGAATCCTCTGCCCTGTGTGCACGGAGTTTGCATGTTTTCCTCATGCTTTGGAGGCTTCCTCCAGATAGGTTTCCTCCCCAGTCCAAAGACATATGTTGTAGGCTGACTGGCATTTCCAAATTGTCTGTGTGAGTGTGTGTTTGATTGTGCCCTGCAATGGGTTGGCACCCCGTCCAGGGTCTGCCCCAAGTCCCCTGGGATAGGCTCCAGGCTACCCCGTCACCCTGTGTAGAATAAGTGGTACAGAAGGTGAATGGAGTTATTATTACATCTAGTGGTCAGAAATTGGAGCTGCAGCAAGAGCTAACTGAGGCCCGTCGGGGAAGGAATCATGATGCCCCATGCTTGCTCTACATTTTCAGTGGAGGAGCAGTGCACAGAGAGTTAATGTCAGGGTTTCGCAGATTGCAGGCTTTATACCAAATTGGGCTAGCTTAAAATGTGATGTCAAGACCTAGCAAATAATTAGAATTAAATCTAATAAATTTCTACAAACAAAGGCAAAGTGTAAGTGCAGGCAGTGTGTCTTATGACATACAGAATCATTTCTATTTACAAGATTATATTTCAAAGGTTGTGAGAAGGAAATTGGATAATGTATATACATTAGAAATGCATGTGCACCAAGGTGACCTTGTTTTCTCCACAAAGGCTGAGAAAAAGAAGAAAATTGTGTCTCCCTTTTTCAGTGATTTTTTTTTGGGGTTAGAATATTTTTTAGTTCGTTTCAGTTAGGTACTTTTATAACCACTCGAACAAGCTGCTAGACTGTGTGCTGGATGACTATGTTGTCGAGGTTATATCATTATTAGTGTCATCCTTCCCCACCAAATCTATGGTCTGGCTATAATGTTAGCCATCAATCCCAGAGCAGGAAGGAAGGTATTCTATATGATGTGAATTCCTATAAGTGCCAACACAAATATTTATCACAAGACTGACGTCAAATACAGTTGTGAAAGGTTGACTGTGTTTGGGCCTCTGGGAGGTTGTGACGCTTATCATGCTAATTACATAAAACAGATACCAAATAAAGAAGAAGTCGCTGAAGAAGTCACAATCATGGGACACTCTCTCCCTAAGCCTGGTCAAAATGTGGAAGTATAGTTAGCAAAGAAAGATATAATGAATGCACCTTGATAGTTTTAAGTATCATGAACTGCAATCAGAATTATAGTTAGCGAACAGATAGATGAGACCTAGTCAGCTCGATGCAGAAATGTCCATTTGCTACTGGATGGCCATTATAAAGTGCAGTTAGCATTGGCACAGCAGGAACACAAGATATTTTTTGTGCAGCGTCCTGTCTTGCATGGTTTATAACGTCTCCTGTGTGGCCTGCTGTTCCTCTGCCACATTTGTGTAAATAAACCCACTTTATTATGGTTACCTGATTGGCCTCTAAGCTCCAAATCGTGTGTGCCTACTGCAAATAAAATGGCTGCCAGAAATAGGCATTGCAGACATGCTGTGTGGGTGCTACAGTTGATTCCTGGAGGGTGAAATTGCTTACTGTGTGTGTGTGTATGTGTGTGTGTGTGTTCTACTTTGGTGTGTCTATATACTTGGGTTGTGTGATGGATATTTGTCTCTTAAGGTACAGATTCTTACAGGCAGATGAGCAACAGATGTTCTCTGTTTTGTGTTAGAATTCAGAAAGAAAACCACCCGGTGTAAGTTTTGTATTTTGGTTTACATGGCTATGTTCTCAGAAGTGTAAAAAGCTTTAAAAAGCTGTTGGATCATTTAAAGAGAATCCTAGGGGGCTGTATCTGCCAGCTATTTTTCTGTGAGAGTGGTAATTCTGGCTCTAGCTTATGAAGCAAATCAAGAATCCCAGAGCATGGAATATTTTCACTAAAGCTTCCCAGACAGACTTAAAGTGTCTAAAATTCATGAACTGTCACGAACTGAACACAGAAACCACAAGTCTGGGATTTTAACATTTGGGATTCTGCCATTTGTAACAGTAAGATGATTACTGTGACTGAACCAGGATGGTGATGTTATGTCACCGCTATTTTTAGTATGTCACCCTGATTTCTCTCAGAAGAATCTGAATTAAAATAGTGGATCTCAGTAAAGTGGCAGTTTCCAAAATAGACTGCTATGATTTCTATGCACAGCTTCATGTGGACTAACTTGGGGACTAAAACCTAAGAGTAATGTATGCGAGAACTAGTAGTATCAATCTGCACCTGCACCTTTTCCCACATGGCGTGAATAAGTCATTGGAACCATTTTCCACTCTTCCTTCCAAAGAGACAGGCATACATTTTCAGCGATTAGCGAGACACTGAATAGAAAAACTCAGCCAAATCCTTCAAGCTGTGGAGAGACTAATTGGATGTTTATTATGGCAGGTTTTAACAAAACCCATAATAATTGGTGTATATTTGAATTTTCACTTATTCATGCATCTTCAGTAAGCATTTTATCCTAGCTGGGGTGGATCCGGAGTCCTGGGAACACTGGGTGACCATGCACACACACACACACACACACACACACACATGCACAAATTCACACACTCATTTACAACTACTGCCAATTTACAGTAGCCAATAGCCATGTTTTTGGAAGGTGGGAGGAAACTGGAGAACTCAGAAGAACCCTACGTGGACACTGTAAAAAATGATTTTGGGGACCGATAAATATAATACACATGAATTGAGTAACATTTAAATAATATAACTGAGTTATCTGTAGTTAACTACAGTCTATGATTTTTGGATAAAATCCACACCAGATACCTAATATTATTCAGTAAAAAACACACTTCAGAAAAGCGATTACTGATTTGAGTGTGTTTAGAGTGAAATTAGTATTAAACCTTTATCAGTTTAATAAGCCTAAGATGGTCTGATTTCAGAACAAGTGTTCAGTTTCAGAATGTTTTCACTTCTGAATCAGTGTAAACACGATGACCTGTAGGAACCATTTTCAAGCCCAGTAAACTTTCTACACCAGTGTTTTTATCACACACAATTTGTAAACACTTGAGAGTCATGGCTCTAAGAGTGTTTATTTTGTCCACAGTTGGATTTCCACAACACAGACACCAACAAGAGACCTGTGCTGGAAACTTACCAGTTTAATGTCCTTAACTCCATTGTTGTGGAGTTGTGTGTTCTGCCGTGAAGCAGTTTGAGAATTTGAATAAAATATTGACATGATTAAATGAATAACTGTGTAAGTAATTAAAATAGCATTAATAGAATTTGATTTTAATTTATGGTCCATAAAATCTGCAATAATCAATAATGAAATAATTATGCATAATACTGACAATTTGGAATTTATATTATTAAAATTTTAAAACTACCTTTGCAATAAGTAAAGGGGTAAAATGTATTGATGAACTAAAATAATGAGGTTAAGTTTTACCACATGGGCATTGCAAATATTATTTATTAAAATAGGATAAACCTTACTGAGTAAAACATGAACACCTTTTTTGCACAAAAAAGTGGCTGCACATTGCTGCCTCAGTTTTTTTTTTTTTGCATGAATTCTTTATGCAGTGTATTTTGTCAGTGTATTTGAATTTCTTATTTGAGAAAAATATTTTCGCTTCTCAGTCCCATGGCCTTCTAGAATATTCTGTAAAGCTTTGAGTCTTGCACTCTTGCATTTAAGTGAGTTTCTGAGCAGAGCAGGTTATTGGACTGTTTCAGAATCTCCGCTCAGGAAGACTGCTGGAAGAAATTGACTACTAAGACATTTATCTTTTGCCAGAGGCATCTGTCAGGCATAGCTCATCAATTTATGCTTGTGTGAGTGAGTGCTTCATTGTCCCTACTTATGACATGCCTGCAGACCCCTAACCCCCCCTCCAATCCCCCCATGGGAGAATAATGGAATAGAGAAAAAAATCAGGAAACTGTTGCAGACAGTCCTGTCCAATCCAGACGAAAGCATGCATTCACAATGGAATAGAGAACTGCATAATGATTAATACATTAATTCCTCCGAGGATCTGATTGTCAAGATTGCCTCTTCAGTCTACCCAAATATATAGACAGATACATTTCTGTTGACATTCTGCCTTGGAGTCCTTGGAGCCCTCACTGTCTACTTTTAATGTGTGGCTTATAGGGTGAATAATGTGATATTCAAAAAAGCAGATTAATTTCACCCCAGACACGAGGCAGACACATTATATTATTGTAACACGCAGGCGGAGAGACATTCTGTATATTTCATGACAAGTTACACTATAGTTATAATATAACTGCATTTCTTTGTTGAGGTAACATTTTGTGCACATTGTACAATTGTGTTTATGTCAAATGGTGTACTCTTTTTGATTCTGAAAAAAAATCTGTCCCTAAAAGGATGCACAGCCACACTGAGAGTCAAATGATATAAATCAAACAGCAGGATTGAGCGGGATTGATAGAGCATGACAGCATAAATATTTTGCAGAAGGTTATTCCGTTGAATTGTGATATTCATTTGAACACTGTGTTTAAAATTCCTGTTCAGTGAAACACAATTTACTGCCACGTTTGCTTTGGCCAGCCTCGCCTACAGACCGTCTGTTTCATCTGGAATCATTATTGTCTGAGATTAATTTAAAAGCGAAATGCTTGCCCTTCTGAACAGAGAAGATTCTTTAGAAGGCACTAAATCCACGTGAATTGCAAGGACAGCTGTGTGCAGTGGTTGAGCATTACAGACCCACTCTATAAAGGTCAGTGCTCCCATTGAAGCTGGATCTATATGGACAGGTCTAGGGAGGGAATTCATACTCACCAATAAGCGGCAAAATAAATAAATAAAATAAAAAATCGTGCTTGAAAGAACTCCAAGGTTCATCCAAGAGAAGTGGTATTGTGGACACACACATGGAAATCTCAGAGTGAAAAACAGCATGGATGATGGACACACATGGCAAAAAGGAACACATTACTGTCTAAAATGATGATGATGATGATGATGATGATGATGATTACAGCAATGGGTCAACTGTTATTTTTATCCACCCTTTTCCCTCTACTTAAAGGAGGATTCATTTTATTTAGGAATATATGGTAATAATCTGAGCTTGTGAAGCTTGTTGCTGCCACCATTCATATATCCATATATATTTTTATACACTTTTAAAAAAAAAATCCTTTCATATATTTATTATATATTTTCTTATTTTATGTCGGGAACAGTTGTATAAAGCATTTCACTGCAAGTCGTACTGTGTTTGGTTATGCATGTAACATGTAAATGCAAAATTTGAATTTGTTTATGTAATGAAAATGACCAGAAATGCCATAAACATTTATAGCCTTAAACTTTACCTTTTCATGTGACCTTACGCATGAGAATTTTTGTCAACTGTCAATCTGGAGAGCTTTTTGAGTACGCCACTTACATCACTCTTCTCTCCTGTGAAACTTGTCCAAATTTGATTGAGAAATGTGATGTGGTTGGATTTTACTTAACTTTTGTACTTTTCTTAATACAAATGTATTGACTTGTTGCCATTACACATTTGCAGGACCATCTTGCTAATAAAAAAAAATCTCCTAAAATTAACAGATAGACTAACACTTGAGACTTCAGGAGTTAATTTCGGGGGTGGCGCAGGAGTACAGAGCTCCCACATGTTAAAATAGCAGATTCAGTACTATAATTTGATGGAAATACAATAATATGATAAATCTAATACAATATTCATGAAATGGAGTCATTGACTTTATTTAACCTTGCTACACAAATTAGCCAATGAGGTATCAATATTTAAGTAGCCTATAAATTATTGCAGTTGTGTGTGTTTTAATCCAGAATTAATTCCAAATCATTCTGCTGCGTCTTATAATTTCTGCCTCATGTTGTTCGGGGGGTCGTGGGGGATGGGGGGCTACGCTGACTTAGTGGTTAGCACTGTTGCCAACCCTGGAGGTCCGAACCCTGCCTCTGCCCCCGTATGTGTGGAGCTTGCATTTTCTCCACGTGCTTCAGGGGTTTCCTCCAGGTACGCTGGTTTCCTCCTTCAGTCCGAAGACTTGCGTTGTATGTTGATTGGAATTTCCAAATTGTCCATAGTGTGTGAATGGGTGTGTGTGTGTGTGTGTGTGCGATTGTGCCCTGCGATGGGCTGGCACCCCATCCAGGGTTTTCCCCCGCATTGTGCCCCGAGTCCCCTGGGATAAGCTCCAGGCTCCCTGCGACTCTGTGCAGGAAAAGCGGGACAGAAAAATGGATGGATGTTTAAGGGAGTTTTTCTTTGCCACTGTCCTCTGATTTCCTCAATAGGGATATAAAATATAAATCTACAGCCAGATCTCTGCAAAGCTGCTTTGTGACAATGTTTTTTTTTTTTTTTTTTACCCCTGAATCTAAACGCGAGGGTGCTGTGACATCTAGATACTTTATCACACTAATTATCTCAACAAAACAAACAAACTAAAAGAAACAGCAGAGCTTGAACACCTTTTCTCTTTGAGAGCTTTTTCTTCCCCACAGTTTAACCTTGCAGTTGTGGACTAAAGAACTGAAACCTTGAGGCACCAAAGCCTGAGGTATCTGAATTCTTTACCTTCAGATTAGTCACTGGCATCAACATGGCGGCTGACACACCACGCATCCAAGGCTACGCGAATAAAGAATCAGGAGTGACGCGAGCTTGAACTGCATGTAAGCGCTCGCGTTCGAACGCACGCGACGCCCCTACTGCCGTCCTCTGATTGGTCGCTGAGCTGTCAGCTCGCGCTCTGGCCAGCCTATGAAAATGCCACACAAGTGAGCACTGGCAGAGTTGAAACGGCGCCGTGGAAGATGCTGCGCTCGCGCGCTGAAGTTCCTTTGCTGGCTGCGCGCGCGCGAGCGGAATAACTGACGCCCAACGGTTTTCTGAGGTGTTTTTATTATTATTATTATTTATTTATTTATTTTTGAGAGAGAAAAGTCGACGAGAAAACTTTTTTGGTTGTTATTTTCTCGACGTGTTTAAAAAAACAAACAAACTAATAGTGAAAAACAACTCCTCGCCGGTCATGGATGCTTTAAGATTTGTGATGTTTGTTTCAAGTCTGAGCTTCTTTCTCTCTACCGTAAGTTTTTCTGCTGTTCAGCTTCTCATGCTTGTGTTTGTAATATTTTTACCTTTCTAAAACATTTTAGTCAAGTGTTAAATACTGGCGTATATATTTATGTTTATATATTTAAATATATTTATATAAAAAGCCCAATTGTAGCCTGCTTATTATGACAGTCAGCTTGTATTTCCACAGAATGGGTGTTGTATAACAAACCTTAGCAATGTTAAATTAGCTAATGGGCTAATAACTGAATCATTTGGCCATTTGGCAAGTTTGTAATTTGTATTTAGTCCTGGATGAACAGGGTCCAGTTATTGGCACAGCCTGGCAACTGCCACTCATGAAATAAATCCTTCCTCCCTGTTTAACCCCCTACACTGACTTCAGGTCACATATCTGAGTTGCCTGTATGAATTATTGGATTAAATCATTGTAGCATTGGAGTTTTTTTTGTCCAGATGCTTTATTAAGAGCTATAGAACAGCTCTGAAGACTTTACACTTGTGCTATTCATTTTAATGAATCATGAAACCAGTAGAATAAGATCATGACACCCCCTTTAACGTGTCCTTGCCCTCCGTGTCTAAACATCTGTACACACACTCTGTGTGTGACACTATTTCAACTTTTAAACCCAATGATTACATGTATTAAGAGAGACCTAAACATATTTAATACAAAAAAGCACAAGATTTATTATGGCATTCATTTTGTATATCAACAGAATTTATCGTGTTTGTCCATATAGGTTATATAAAGCTCTTATGACTTAATAACAAAGGCACTTCTGCTTCATAATTTACAGTTTAGACTAAATACTAGTGAACTGTAATGTACAGAGGTGTGTCTGCACAATATATCGTTTGTTTCTCATCTCCGTATCTCCATATTGCACATTTAAAACACTGATATATTGCAGAATATATGCAAATGGTCTGTCTAATGAGTCCCTAAATGTATTATTGTGATACAGTCACCACCTACAGGGGATTGTTATCAGGAAATCAGGAGCTGTTGATGATTTATAGAGTTACAGAGCAGCAAAAAAAGGCACAGTAACTGCCCATCGAAGTGCAATTTGTTCTCAACCAATTATGCTGTTAGAAGTGATAAATCAAAAGTGATTCTGCAGAAGCCAGTCTGAAACTGTTTAAATCATTCTGACAGACAGTGTTAAGGTTTACAGTGACAGTTTGTCCAAAACATTTTGCCTTTTTTTTTTTTTTCATTCTCAAAGATCTCAAAGATCTCAGACATTTAAAATACAGATGGGCTGCAGTATTTTTGGAAGCTGGTTGTTATCTTGGGCAGATGTCTCTTTGCCGAGGAAAGGATAGGATCTTGACATTCAGAACATTTCCTGCCAGAGATTTCAATCTCAGATGGGAGAATGCTGTGAATTCTGATCATTTAAAAACATGCATGCTGGTTTGGTAATGAAGCTGTTTTGAGCAGAACAGTATTAATTTAGAGCTGAATGAAGCTTGGCTAATCTGGCAGTGTTTCCTCACACACTACAGGTCGTAGTTATTTTCCTTACTAAAACCGCAACCATTTTATTTTGGGACCGTGTGTATTTCCCACAGTGCACGGTGAACACAGATGTGTAGAGAGGTATCTCATACACTAACTCCTAATTAGCCACTGAAAAGGCTACAGAATGCAAAATGATGAAGTTCTTATTGAAACATGGCCCACTGCCTCAATCCATTCGACCTACACAAACATGAATCTGCCTGTAGTACATTACCAAACAACATGTTTACACTGAATCTGTATTGGACATGTAGGCTGTCTATCTGCTGTGTGTGACGTGTCTAAAACGGTGCTCATCTGGGGCGAACTGGCCTTTAATATAACGATTGACACCATCAACCAGTGTAATGACCTACCAAAATGCTGAAACAAGACGTTAAGAGACACCAAAGCCAACTCTGAGAACATGTATGTAAGGATAAGGATAAGCCTGTATGACTGCTTTTTTACTGCACCAATTTTTTGTCATAATTATAAAATGAAAATAAATGTGGCACCCAGTCTCACAACCACAATGAAATTAGACAATAAATGCACTCTTAATGATATTAAAAAAAAAACAACAACAACAACATAGTAGCTAGTTTTTAGCCCTTTAGGGCTCAGAAAAATGCAGTGTTCTCCTAACTAAATAATTTAATACTTGCATTGTCCCTATACGAAATTTAATGTCATCCACTTTAAAAGTATAAAGAGGTAATGGCCATCATATTGTGACTTTTCAGTGTTGGCTGTTGTTTTTCTCTTAGGAAGTCTGGTGATTATTCAACAATCGTTTTTGGGAATGAAAAGAGCAACTGATTAGACAATTAACCTAAGCCCTTAGACAGATGCGCCATTTTATATAGTCAGGCAGCTTCTAAATAAAATATTCCAGTAGTATAATTGTGTGTGAGCTCTGAGTACTCTTTGTTTGTCTGAGTTTCTACCTAGAGAGGATGAGTTACTTTAAATTGCCTGTAGATGTGCGTGATTGTGCAGATGTTTTGGCCTCCTGCTCAGGGTGCATCTCCTCCTCTCGCATGCAGTGCTTTGGGAATAGGCTTAGAATACTGCTGTCTGTGTTTATAAGACCTCACACATACACACTTAACTTCTGTACACAGTATCTCGACGAATATTAGAAATAACAAAGTAGCTACCGCTACTGTTTTGCGACATGTTTTGCTGAAATCCGAAAGGTATTACTTGAAAGAAATGTCATAAGTCATTGCCAGGCTGTTACACTCTGAATGAAAGATAGTTTGCGTGATAGAGTGCGTTACTTCCTAATACGTGTTTCTCTCCGGAGCGCGTGTACAGTATATAACCCATTAGGGCTGGTAGCTGAGTGGTTAAGCTTCTCTGCTAGTGATCAGAAGGTTGTTAAGATGTAGAGCTGTGTGATATAAAATGTTTAGGATTTTAAAACCATGCCTTCATAACAAGTAATGGACAATAATTAACAGTAGTCTGTTTTACAAATGCACGTTTCAGAGTCAGAATGTGCTCTGGTGAATGCTTGCACACTAAATTAAACACATTATAAAATATTTATGAATTAAATAGCAGCACTCAGTTAAATCAGCAGCAGCAGAAGAAACAATTTCTCATATTTTTAATAACAGTAATAGAGCAGACTTTACTTACTTAGGCATTGTAAACCCTACCATGCATAATTACAATCATTTCTGTTTGGCAACTCTTTCTCTGATTAAGAGAGAGAGATAGAGAGAGAGAGAGAGAGAGAGAGAGAGCGAGAGAGAGAGTGCGTTAGTTGAACATTACGAATAAAACTACACTAAAACGATTGACAACATTAAATAGTTACATCAATAAAATAAATAAGGTGTCAGTATGAGTGAAGCTTTCCATCACTCAGGTCTGTTCAAGTCCCCCGACTGCCAGAGTGCCACTGCTGGGCCTTTGAGAAAAACCCTTAACCCTCATCTGCCAAGGATTTAGATTTTTGTTTTGTGTGAACTTTAAAAGCTTTCGCTTCAAACGTGTTAGTGTGTAGCAGATCCTCATGCATTAAACGAAGCGTGTGCCGGTCGTTACCCTACAAAACCAGTGCTGGTGTTCTTCAGGTCCTTGAACTTGGCTCCATCTTAACTAGGACAGTAAGGAAACATAAATACCATTTATTTTTTTTACACGAGGAGGAATCACACTGGGAATTCAGTCACACCCTCAGGTGTAAAAACGTCTGGTGGAGATCTTGGACTGCTTTCACTGCTCACAGAAATGAGGTTCAGAAATAAAGATGTGGCTCTCTGGAATTCATTACAAAGCTCATAAAACTGCATTTGCTTATTCAGCATTTTAAAATAGCTCTAGGTAATAATAAATATAATAAATATTTGCATGTCTACAGCAGTTAGGACTAATAAATGAATACATTATGAAAATAATCTTCTAAATTTCACAATGCTTCTTACTATCCTTCTCTCTTCTCCTTTATTATTATCTGCTTATTCTGTTCTATGTATGTTACAATATTACATTTTCTTACCACAATAATACCCCTAATGTTTTTCACAGCTATCACAATAATGTGTTTAATTTGTTTTTGCACTGTGGTGTGGTAAACAGAATTTCCTTCTTATTGACGGGTGATATTCTTCTTGTGGCTATTTCTCCAAAATAAGAAACCCTAGAAAATCTGTGTCCAATGATTTATGAATTGTCACTGAAACACAAATAGTGCCTAAAGTTTCTGGAATCTTGAAATCTAATAAGTCACAAATGCAGCACATTGCGGGTGATGATTCGAAGCGTGATCATATGAACCACAATAATTGTACTGCGTGTTGAATGTTGTGACATAACATACTCTATATTTTTTATTCCTGCTTCCTCCTTCCTCATTGTTACACTACTGGACCATTGTTGGGACCAAGGTGATGGGAGAAAGCAGTTATGTAACATCGCAGTTATAATATTTTAGTTTTTAGTTGTATAAACTGCTGCTGATATAAAATGCAGCTCTCAATGCAGAGAATTATCCTCCTATATCCCTTGATTTTCCAGATGTGAGTATGTGAGGAGCTGAGCTAAATTTTAATGTGGGATGTCCGTCGGTCTTTGAGCCTGACTTGCTTCTAAATTAGTGTTTGCTCCCTGATCGCATTCAGTGATTTCTAATTGGGGAAACGTGTTAATGACCAGGAACAACGGGGGATGACGTGTACCACACCACACTGCCAGTCGAAACATTTTGGTTAATCTTCAAGACATGTTCAGGTTAAATCTTCTGTGTAGATCTAATTGGGTCACCATAATAAGGCATTTGTAGCAAACAACAAATATTTTTGTTACAGCTGATACTAACGCTGTCTCATATCAAGTGTAAAATCAAATCTGGGTTTACAGTAACTTCACCAAGCATGGGCACTCGCCTTTAATAAAGCAAGCTGAGAGTGGATGATGAACAAGTCCTTAAATACAAAGATTTAAAGATCTGATGAACACTTGTTTATTTTTTCTTCCTTCATTTATTGCCAATAAACCCGAAAACATTTGACTGGCAGTGTACAATAGAAAGTAAATAATTATCTCTTGTCCCAGGGCACATAAAAAATATGAAATACTGTAAGGTAGGATACCTTTTGGATGATAACGACCTGTGTGTTAAAAGTAACACATAATGCTTGATATACAATGAGTGAACTTTCTAAGCAGATTCCCGTGCGTAACCATATGGAGTGGAGTTTTTTTTAAACACTGTGTATACTTACTGGCAATTTTAGATGCATTCTGGAGGCTGTAGCTCATCTTTTTCTATGTATATTGATTGTTAGTTTTCCATCCTTCATAAAAGTCAGTTTAGGACCACAGAACATTTAGCATAGTTTAATAGAAGATTAGACTTGTTGATGTTTTGGTTATAAAAGTTATGAAAAACATGTCACGGTAATCGACAAAACTGAAGCTGACACCAAAGCCCACACTTTCCATAATTAACCTGCTTAAATTCTATGAACAGAATCATGAAGCTGTCTTTGCTGAGAATGATAAAGTTGTTCTAGTAAAGTCTGTCCACCCGGCGGCCATCTTGGTAGCATTCCCTAACAGTTATTTTCAGTTCTACAAGACCAGCTTCTATCTTCTTAAATGGAAAGCCACTATTATACCAGAAATGGGTTGACAAGATGATGTTTGAAATGGCTATTAAAATCTTAAAAAATGGCATAAATGATGATTATAAAATCATCTCTGACTAGGGTTGTAATGATACACTCCAGTCACAGTTTGATTCGATTCACGATACTGACTCCATGATTCGATTCATTTCAATTCTCTGAAAATTTTGAACAAAATATCAGTGAAGAAAAATTGTGACTGCAAGGATGCAAAACAGTGTGCATATTTGTCTGTATAAAACTAAATAAATCAAAATCGGTTTAATATTGAATTGTATTACTATTCTGGACTAAGAAAATGTACTACAGGTTCACCATATGTTAAAAATTAATAAATAAATTGATAAATTCTCCCAAAAATTTGATTGAATAAACAAAGTCTCTGACATGGAAAAAGATCGACTGAAACATAATGAGCGCCGTAGCAGCACCTGAGACGCCATTTTGACCGGAAACAGAGCTTCAGCGTCGGCTAAAATGTCTGAATTTCGTGCCTCTTTCTCAGGTGGTCGTGTAACCGTATAACCTATAATGTGTGTCATTCGCTGTGGTCCGGAGCTCTCGGTCACTTCACTAGTACAGATCATTTCTGGTATAAATGCAGGCTGTCCACAAAAAACATGATCATGTGAACGCTCGTCACTCTCTATACATTTTAACTCTATGGGATGCACAGATTGGGACCTCTGGTGTTCAAACAGTGCACTTGTATTAGATGCATAATTAATAGATTGCAGATTACCACAATGTGAATTGCACGTTTCCATGATGCACGTCATCACATTTTAGTATCGCGATGCACCCCTGTCTCTGACGCAATGCTTTTTTTCCCCTCAATATAAGGAACTTTACACAACCTTAGACAGCAGCTGTCTCTGTGCTGTGTTCTGAAGTTCGAGATATTATGTCTGCTCGAAAATTCTGCTTATTGTGATGTTACTCCAGTGTGGAGTTTAATATCTGATGCAAGATATTTCTGCTTTGGGAATTTCCTTATTAATTTTAATAGTGAGTGGGTTATTATGGTGAGTCATTTCATTCTGAATTAAACTAAGAAACGGTAATTTCTTTTTGTTGCACCCTTGGGCAGGACACTTATCGTAAACCTCTTTGGTTTTTACATATATTGGATTTTGGTTCACTTTCACCTGGCTACAGGCGTAACGTCTCTCCGGGATGTTCCAGTTAGAGTTAGAGGACAGAGGAGTTGGTCTTTAAGTCATGTTTTGGAATGGACATTTTACTGAACTTGGTAAGATATATAACCTCAGCCATTAAATATAAAATGGGATGTGCTCTCTGGGTTGGATGGATGGCATTACTCCCCCCATTTGTCAGTCAGAGCGACACTAACTGTACGTGTCTGTATGCTCGTGTCTCAAGAAGGTGGAAAGTGCCTTCCTAAGTGTTCAGTGTTTCTTCAATTGTTATACTTTGCCTTGTGAATTGTTTCAATAAGGCAAACCAACAACCCCAAACTTTTTGGTTGTGCTGCCTAATATATACTTTGCATTAAGGTGGTCTTTTGTAACTCTTCCTCCTATCACTACAACACACTCCAAATTACCATCACTCTCCCTCTCTCCCTCTCGCTCTCTCTCTCTCTCATCCTCACTCTCACTTTCTTTACATTAAAAACCCCCTCCTCACTGATTCCCCCTGTCTGGCCTCCTCTGTTGACATTTTCTGTGGAGTGTTAACGGCATTAATGTGAAGGGCGGTTAAACAGCTGCATGGTGTAATCTCAAAGGTCTGTGTTAAGGAACCATCCTATACATGGACTTTACACCAACACAGCACGGTATGATTTACTTATGAAGTCAATCAAGGCTGCTTTGCTTTCTGGAGTACTAAAAAAAGAGTAAGCTGCAATGAACTTTCAGTATACAGTGTGTAAAAAAAGTTACAGACATGTATGTGGGAAGCTAAATGCAGCAGAAGATGTGTAGTCAGTGTGGTATGTAGTCAGTGCTCCTGAATGATGGTTAAAGCCACCATAAAGTACATGAAAAACTGGTCCAAAGTGACTTACAGGTGAGACAGAATCAATCCAAGCTCAAATCTAAGGGTTAAAGGTCATGCTTAAGGGTAAACAGTGGCTCTTAGAATAACCAAAAGCAAGTTATTATTAATAAACCTCTTAGTTTCTGAATTCTGATAAAGCGCTGAAAACTAGCTGACGAATCACTAGTCCAGACAAGGTAGTTACGGTTGAAGAATAAGGTAGATACAGTAATTTTGCTTGAATACAGCATCGTTGTAATATCACAGATTGTTAAAATGTTAGGCATGAATGCATCATCTCAGAAATAAAAATGTGAGCTGCTTTTTATAAAGTGAAGATGAAGAAGTCTCAGATGTTTTCAGAGAAAAACTATAGAAATTATAGGAGTTATTGATGATTCTATATATAATAAGCCCTACTGGTGTTCTCTGAGTTCAGTGTGTGTGACTGTGGTAAAAGACTGATTCAGTGTCACCCTGACTGTAAAACCCTAATGTTTACTTAATCAAATGTCATTCCATGTAGTCTTGGAATTACAAAAACACATAGAGTATAGCCCTTTTAAGTAGAGATTGCACCTGTCAAATTTTAAACATACAGTAGATCCTATTAAACCATAAAATGCCTAATTGCATGATCAGCTTCTGCAAGTTTAGCAGTTGGATAAATACTGCAGCGTGACATCTGGATGGCATATGTTCTTCCCTACGGTAAAATAAATGTGTGATTAAAAAAGAACACACCGTAGGCTTCTCAGAGACTCCAGGACTTCATCACTCTGGTGGGAACACACACACACACACACACACACACACACACACACACACACACACACACACACGCTCTCTCTCTCTCTTTCAAGCCTGTCAAACTGCCAGAGCCAAACGAGGCCGAGTGTCTCTGCAGCAGCTAAATGAAGCCTCAAAGATAAAGGAGTGGACAGAGGCAGCGTTTCTCACTCCTCCTCCTCCTCCTCCTGAACACGTGCTCTAATTGGCTTGGTCTGATCTTTGCTTCAGGAACGTCAGCTTCATCAGACTTATCACTCTCATTTGCATTCATGCGTGCAGGTCTACGGTAGCATTCTCTCAGCTTCAGTAAACACTGCCCCACTTTCAATATTTCTACAGGAAATATAGAAAAACTTTTCATTTAAAAAAGATTATGAATCGCTGATTCTGAATGTCTGATTATAATTTTTACAGATAACGATCTGATGCCTGGTCCAAACCACACACAACATAACACGTGACATTCAATAATTTGAGCAATGTAAGCGCTGCAACTTCAGCATAAGTGCTCAAAAATAATGTGCTGTATTGTTACTTTAACACTGTGTTGTAATACTGTTTCTGAAGCACGCTTGTCCACAAGTTCCCCAAGGCACCGTAATTCTACATTAGTGTGTTCCACTGTACCAAGTACTGGAACCTTCGCACTAGAGAAGTGAAACTGTCTTCTCTATTGGTCCAAAAATGTCTGTTTAAAAAAAAAAAAAGGTATTCTAAAACCACTGATAGAAGAAAAAAAGGGCTGTAGAATATCTTTAAAGCACAATATCTTAAGCAGAAATTGAAAAACGGACATTTTTGGACTGACAAAGAAGACAGTTTCACTTCTCTAGTGCGAATGTTCCAGGACTTGGTACAGGACTTTTTGCCAACATGATACAAAAACATACCTGTACAGTATATTTTTATATCATCTGATGTCATCACAGCACAACGTGTGTTTAGACCGTAGAAGCAGTGTAAATTTATCCCCAACTGTGTACAACTGTACTCCATATGATCTAAATATGCACCATAAATGAGCTTTAAAATAAACGACAAACTCTCATTCCTCTTTCAAAATCTACACATAATATACACATACACAATTACAAGACAAGTGGTTGTACATGAAAGTTGCAGTTTAGTACCTTTCTTCTGAAAGAGTGTGACTGTTACCAGTGTCTCTTATGTTGATGAAAACTAGAAGTACTCCCTTCTATTCACTCACACTTGGATCTGATGTTGTTTTTAATGTGTAGTTGAAAAAACACCCCTAGATGAGAGAGAGAGAGAGAGAGAGAGAGAGATCAAGTTATGACTCTTGACTTCAGGAACAGAACCTACCCGTAAGGCATTGCATCCTTTTCAAACCAGAAAGTAAGCAGTAACTGAAAATATTTTTAATAATTTAGTTATATAGTCCAACTCTTAAATCTATAGGACAGTTGTGGTAATTTCATTGCCTATTTGTTTATTAGCAGGTTACATAATGATGACTCCATGCATAGGTCCAAGGAAATAAGTAACTGTTTACTTGGTTGACTTGTTCTTGCTGTCAAGGTTGAGTTCCTGTTGAAATCTGTTCCTGCTGCAGGTGGCTATTTCAGTGACCTTTGGTAAAGATTCATAACCTTTTTTTACCCATATTTACCAAGGGTGCCAGTAATTCTGGAGCCGTCTGTAGGTGATACACTTAAATCTTGATATATCATGAGGGGCAGTAAATGGACGGCGTGTTAGAAACAGTATTGAAGCACATTGTAGATATGTATTTGTGCTGTTGATGAATTTGAGATGAGATTTGATGTTCTCGGTTAGGTAAGTAAGTTAACAAAGTTCCATTAATGTTAAATGCTCATACAAAAATGGCCTTTGTTCTGAATAACATCCTGAGTCATTCTTCACCACTTTGTTCATATACATTTATCCAATTTTAAAGTGACTCAGTGCTTAATTTGCAGGGCTAAAGTGTTTTATGTAGAAACAGTGTTTGTGAGCCGTCTTCTTGTGCAATAATTAATTAGTGCCTTCATGACCGCAGGCCAGTCCTCAGAGAATAGAGCCACAGAATGAATGATGGCGTCTGATTCTTCTGACTGCAGCATATTAAGTGCCCTGGTGAGCGATGAGCTTGTAAATGCAAGGTCCTATGGCAAAGAAACAAAAAACGCTGTGTGTGTGTGTGTTTTCTGGAGACAGAAAAGCAGTGTCCAGTGCGCTGAGTCATCCTACAGCACTTGTGTATTTCTTGTGCAGTGTAAACTGAAACGCAAGGCCAAAGAGAGCTTTAAAATGAATGTTTTCATTTGCAGTGCACCAACTTTACCAGCTCCAGAACTTTCAGGAAGCGTCACAAAGTCTCCGGTGTCCTCAGAGTCGGATTATAGTAAGCTGCTGTGTTTGGAAATGACCTGGACCATGTAAAGAGAGAATGTGAAAACATAAGGGTTGCGTTTCTATACACATACCGCCTTGATTTACATAAGTAAATCCAAGCAAATTATTGGACTATAAACACAAAAGTGTGCAATATTTATCAGGTACGCATCAGCAAATATCCTGCTCTCTGAGCCGCTGTGTTGCAGACCACAACAAACCAAGGCAGAAGTAAGAAAAATGGTTTACTCATAAGGTGTAGCGATGAGAGGAAGCCCTGTAGAGAGTGTGACTGATTTGGGAAGTGCAGTGCATAGTTCACAAATGCAACAGACTATAAACTGGACATTAAAGGGGATTTGATGTATAACATTTTCATAACAATGTATTCATGTCCCAGTCTGATTCTGATAATTAATCAGAAATAAGAGTGTTGTTGAAAGTGCTGTTTAGAAGTCCATGAGCAGAGGTAATTAATTTTAGGCTAAAGGTCATTAATGGGAACTCGCTGGTATTTACATTTACGTTTATTCATTTATGTCTGCTACAAGTGATGCAGAAGCATAGTACAATCATCGCATATATGCATACAAATAGTTTCACTGTCGTCTTTTGCCATTTCTCATCCACTAGTTGAGTTTCCCTTATTGCAAGACAGCTAAGGGTTGACAGATAAAAATTGTCACTTGGAAAAATGCTAACCTGGCAGGATCTACTTTATGGCAGCTGGCACGCTGAGACCAAAAATGGTGTTCTTTTATGGTGCATCATTTTAATTTTTAAAATCACAACAAGGTTTTTTACATTTTAAAAACTTTTTTTAGATAAAAAACTGGTCATAAGCTAATGATCTTTAGTTAAATATGACTGCTGGCAGGCCGAGAGTGTTTGAGAGTGCTCTATAAATACTACAGTAAATTAAATATAGAACCACATGTGGCTGAACGGTTTGGCAATACAATTGGTGGGTGGTATTGTAAACTGTGTGTATCAATATCTTATGTTTTAAAGATCAAAACAAGCAAAAAATAATGATTGATTGTGTTTACATGTCTTATATACTGTAAACACACATGAGATGAAGAATACATTTATTTTGTAGACTTGGAATGAGACAGTTTATTATAAATCTTTGTGCTGGGCTCCGCATGTTTGGAATATGTGGCTACTATGTTGTGACATTGGTTTTGTTGCCTGAAAAATGGGGCTACGTCATGTACAGTTGCAGCACTCCGGTGTCACAAGTTAGTCAAAACGAATAGCGCTTTTTGGGTGACTGGCATGACATTGTGGAGCCCCACTCTCAGCACAAAAGAAGAGCTAATTACAGTGCTCCAGTATTATCAAAGTTTGGTTTTATATATCAGTTCAAATAATAACCCTTACCTTGGCATGTAGAAACAGGAAGTAATATAACAAGTTGAACCAATTATGTTACTCGGCATGCAGTTTCCACATACAATGCGGTTCACGGTTCGGGTTGAAGTGAGCCCCAGATCACCATTCTCAAGAGGACCAGGAATCATTTTTCTGGACCACACACGAGCTCGAAAACAGTATTTGCAGTTCACCAAGCATACTGAACTCTGGAGTCCGTAAAAAACCTGCAGGCTAAAATGATGTAAATGTTTACCTTTCATCAGGAGGCTGTGAGATGGAATCTCAACAATCCCACAACGATGGCCAGAGTCCAAGAGAGTATAATTGAACCTGCTCTATGGGTGGAAGGCGTACCCTTCATCTATCGACTGTAGATCTGAGAGATACTAACTAATTTCAGGAGCTTGTGAGCTCACGTGTTCTGCAGAGGAAAGTTAGTGTCTCCTCCAAGCATGTTCAGCTGTCATGTGATTATGTATGAGCAACAGTTTGTCTGTCTGCCTTTCCCTTTGGTAGCTGTTGTCTGATAGGCAAGAACTAGTTACCCTTCTCAAAAAATAATGATATAGTTTTGTTTTCATTCTCTCTCTCCTTCTCTTTCTCTCTCTCAATCTCCCCAGTGAATTCTCACTCTTCTCTTTTTATCTCTCTCTTTTAAAGACACACATCGTCTTCACTGACATTCATGACTTGTTTTTCGCGTGGTCTTTCTCCTCCTCTTTGACATTCAGTCTTTGGGCCACTGACTGTCACTATGCGTTTGTCATCACTGATCATTCCTTCCACTGGCTTCACTCGTTTACAGCATTATGTCATCTTGCTGCATTTCATCACACATGCTGTGTCTATAGAAGACCGAATTGTGTCAAAAAGCCTCCTGAAGCATAGCGGTGCGCCGATTGTACATTAAACATGTGAAACTTTAGCAGGCCACTTTGAGAAAGCATTAAATTACTGAGGGAAGAGAAATAAAAATGAAGTGGGTGGTGAACAAGACTATATTGGAGTGCACTGCACATCACACTTATGGTTTCATTCAGTTTTCATGCATGTTATGAACGCTATCAGATTGTGTCCTTCTAACCGTGAAACATTTTGGGTACAACTGCATTTTACTGCACTACATAAAGATACAGTAGATTATATGCAAAGATGTTTTCCATCATCAGTATGTTGAAGCCTTATATTCTCCTGTTGTCTCTCACACAGAGCAGTGCAGTCCAGATGTGTGACATGGTAAATGAAATCGAGTTGGAGAGGGAGCGATGTGAAAACAGAACTGCTGGGAATATAACATCAGGTAAAGTTTACAAAACTTGGGATTCTGAAGGTCATCCTCCTCGTCGGTTATATGTTTTCAACATTGTAATAGTCTGTGGGCATTTTCCTTTCAAGCCACTGACGCAGTGCCGGTTGGTGGATGAAAAGCTTTTTTTTTTGCCCCAACCTCCACAAAGCCAGCTTCAAGGGCTTCTGAAAGTTCATACCAGTGGTTATCTAGAAGTTTCTTTAAGCTTTGGAATCATTTGTCCTCCTGTGACTCATTTTTTGCAATGACAAACCAGTGTGAATTCCATTTCTCTGAAGTGAAAGTCATGTTCGCACTGTAGGAAGATAACAAGAGGAGTAGGGGGACTTAAAGTCCACACTCATCACACAGAGTGGTTTGAAGAGATAGCTGTATATTTCCGGTTCTGTTACAGATAGCCTTGAGATTCGCAAAACTCATCACAAAATAGTATACCTTCCTGCGAAGCACACTTCCAAGCCAATGTTTTCTGAGCACTGGTAGGAAATACCACATTTAAATTACCTTTTAACTAGAATCGCACTACAAACTATTTTGTTTGTTAATTATCTACATAATACAACATTAGTGTGTCACAGGAGACTGAAATTACACAAATGAACCAGTTCAAAGTTTATATACGCTTGATTCTTAATACTGTGTGTTTTTACCAGTATGATCAATGACTGTTTTTATGTTTTGTGGTAGTTGTTCATGAGTCCCTTGTTTGTCCTGAGCAGTTAAACTGCCCACTGTTCTTCAGAAAAATCCTCCAGTTCCTACATATTATTTGCTTTTCCAGCATCTTCTGCATATTTGACCCCTTTCCAACGGTGACTATATGATGATAAGATCCATCTTTTCACTCTGAAGACAGCTGAGGGACTCATACACAACTATTAGAAAAGTTGCAAACATTAACTGATGCTCAAGAAGGTAGCACAATACATTAAGTGCCGGGGGGTGTAAACTTTTGAACAGGATGATCGGTGTAGATTTTTATTATTCTGTCTTGTGGGAAACATGTAGATATCTTATGTAGCTTCTGAAAGGCAGGACTAAATGAAAAAAATCCATTTTTAAACAAAATAATTTATGTAATAATTTACACTGGAAAAAAAGTCAGAAATGCGGTGTCAGTGGTGAGGTAAGACCTATCTGACCTTTTATCAGATAGGTCTTGTGTAAGAAAATGAAGTAAAAATGAAGTCATGTGAAACACCTGTTCCTCTTCATTGTGTGTCTTATGCTGGAAAAATAGCAGTTACCTGCACATTAGGGTCATTAAGATGAACTGGGATTGAGTGGTAAATCCTCCTTCTGTTGCCAGGCTGCAAAGGAATGTGGGACATCATCATCTGCTGGCCGTCAGCCAAAGTCGGAGAGCTGGTGGTAATTCCATGTCCGAAATACTTCAGGTACCTCAACGAGCACTACAGTGGAGGTGAGGCACAAAAGGATTTCGTGAGGAACTGAATGTCGTTGGAGTGGACTTCAAAATAAAATGAAAACACAAACAGGTTGTTACGTGGTTTTAGAGCAGAGTTCGGCTCAGAGCAAAGTTTAGACTTGTAGGAATGTGTTCTTTCTAAATCCAGCCTGAGATTCCACACAGCGAACATAGTTCATTGTATAACAAACATTTGAAGAGGCTGTTTTGTCGTCTGGACCCTAATGGCTGCTGGCAGAAATGGTGTGGCGAGAAATCTCCGTAATAGGCTGTGGGGATTTCAAATTGAATTGTTTCTGTTAGCTATTAGCTATTACAATATTTTTATACCTCAAACCTCAAGCTGTTTACTATAATGGTGTTTTGGGAAAAAATGGGCTGCAAATCTAATATTAGCTTGCTTTAATAACCAGTGTGTATCAACATACACACGCCATTAAACAGAAAATCATTGCCGTCGGGTATATGCGTATAATATTTCGGGCTTAACTATGTATTTGACGATCTGTCACCATTAGCAGCATATTTCAGGCATGAGAGTGAAAATTTCTTTTTAGATTATTTGGTAAGATCATGTTAAAATGCGGATCACAGACCTGTTCAGTTCCTCAGAGTTTCAGTTCTTGTTTATGTCATTTGGCCGTGTAAAAGGGATGATGTAAACAGAAAGTCAACAAGAGGGCTATTGACTGTAATAGCCTCAACCAGATGGAGTTTTTATGCATTAGAAAAAGAATCCCGGTTTGTAAACATATGGGGAACTGAGTATGCTTTTTGATTTTTTTTTGTGCCTTGTTGGTTCTCTCAATCCCCATGACTTATTACAATATGAAAAGCTATAGTGAAAAGCTTTTTCAATGCACCAGAAAGAGTTCATGAATTCAGAAAGTTCTTTGCGACTGGCCCACACATACAAGAGCCTTACACTGTTTCTGTGGTCATTTCTCTTTCATGAAAGGTTCAGTATTCCTAAAAGAACACTCGTATAGAGTAGTACACTGAGCTGAGCATCTGTCAGAGGGAATGATGCATATCCATAGCATACTGGCACTCTGAGAGAATTCAGAGAAAGTGCTAGGCTGAGTACTGCATCGCTGAGAGTTAAGAGGACAGCCAAATTGCATAGTGGAACTGAAAGAGTGTTATGGCTGTACCATCAACGTGAAGAGTGAAATTAGTGTTAATGTCTGACACGGGAAAGTGTGTGGAGGTGGTGGGAGGGAAATCATTTTTCTTTATCTTTATGATAATGCAGGTAGCTTGGGGAAGGTTGCCATCTGGTGGATCTGCTTCTTCTTATGGTAGCGCAGCGCTGACTATCCTGTTCTCGTAGTATACAAGCCTTTTAGCGTCCATCCTTGCCAATCATGAATTTTAAATTAAAATTTCCTGCTTGTTATTGTTAATTTCATATGTACCTGTTTTGTACAGAGGGCCTGCATTGTCTTGATTTTGCATGAGGGTTTTGGAGGAGCAATGTTTCATCCTACGAAAAATAAAACCAGCCATACCTGACTTGAAAAGTTTAGCTTTTTTAAATATTTCACATGCTTGCTCATAGTTTCTGCAGTCTCTTTGCTGAGAGGACTGAATAAACACTATCTGAAGAGGAGCTCAAGCTTCCTAGCTGAACCTTGGCATCTAGCTGCACTAATATCTCCCTCGCACGCTCATTCACCCTCTGCTTGGGGATTTTGGGCTGTCGGATCAATTTACCCGTTGTTCGAGTCACAGTATTTACATATTGAAGGGCTCAAAACCTCATACAACTGTTCTCTGTTAGACGACTGATCCTTTTGAATTCTGAAAATGACCCATGATTTAGAAAAAGATGCTCTGAATAAATGTGTCTGATATGTTTTTATAATTAACTAATCAAACAAAAAACATGTTTCACTGTAAGTGAAATTAAAAGTAATACAGTTTTTGTTACATTTCACAACCTTTCACAGCACTATTCTTAAATGGTGTTCAAAATGACACACAGTGTAGCGTGTAGGTTTTACAGTGTCATTATGGTAAACATGTTACAGTAAACATGTATTTAGATTTGGGATTAACTGTATGTTTGAGAGAATTAATATAATTGAATCCAGCTATTTCTGATTTTTAATTAGAATTTTGAAAATGTTGAAATTTTGATGTTCAGTATCTTGAATGTTCATTATTCTTGATTCTGCACTATTTCTAGGTCACTACTTAAATTGAAGCAAATTTGTGATATTGACCATGTTTGTACGAAAGGTCAGATTTTCCTCTCTGTTGAAGCACGTGTTCAGACGACACTCTGATGGATTTGATCTAACATGGATCATCAGGTTTTACACAAACTTCACAAAAATGGCATTAAAGCAAAAAAGGAAAGAAATTCTGAAATTCATGTAAATATTTCTACTAATTTGTACTTTTCACTCAAATTATTGCTGATAATTTGCAAATGTGTAAATTTGATGTAGAAGCATTTTCACTAGTGTTCTCAGATTTTTAGACCACACTGTGTGTATGTATTACATTTTCCTTGTGTTACCTAAGAAATGTAGAATTGGTAAAATGATATAATTATACATCATAAGCAAAGTTGTGAATGAAGCTTCCTGTGAATGTCCGTGGTGTGTGTGTGTGTGAGTGTGCTTTGACCTTAGCGCTTGCTGTGTTTTTTCGTGTTTGTTTTTTCTGAGCTGGCATTTTCTACCACATCACTAGCATCTCATTGCTCTTCCATAGACAGAAATCCATCCACATTCAGGACTGCCTGTGTGGCGCGTCTTTATTCGTGTGTGACTCACAAGATGTGTTGCTGGGTTTTGATTATAGTGATGGACAGATCAGTGATTCATCACCCGTTTCAGTTAGGTTGTGTGAATGGAGTGATTTCTAAAAGAGCAGGAATGTGATAGCAGAACCGCTGTTTATTTCAGCGGTGAGTGGCACTTAAGGAATGCACCGATTCAGCATGTCATACTTTCCCAAATCAAAATAAGGCTATAAAATGTAGGAGTGTAGAAATGTAGAGCCGCTCATTTAAAGTAGTGTTTATTTTATACTGACGTTATACATCTACAGTAAATATTTTAGCATTCTGTTAGAAAACCGCAGAGATTTTTACACTTGGGATACAACTGTTGAAACAGAAAACAATAACATGTACAAACACAAAGGAAGGTCAAATGATTAAACTTTGGGAACATTGTGACATACGATTTTAATCCATCATACGGTCTATTCATGCTGGACGATTTATCACAGGCACATAATTCATACAGTTCCTTGCAATGGCCTTGTAGCTAAAATTGAGCTGTTTGTGAAATGACTGAGAAAGACACACTTTTCACTGGCTCTGTTTAGTCTGCGGGTCTGACAGCTGGAGCCCCAGCTGTGTTGTTTGTGGAAGCCTCACTACAGCTTACAGACGGACTCTAAAGAGCATCCGAGCAGCTGTGTCACTGTCTGCTATGGAATTGCAACATCTCAGACTGGTAGACCTTACAGCCGTTACTGTTCTGTAGGTTTATTCGAGAAAAACTGCAGTAAATTGCTCTTGTCCTTCACATATTGTACTATTAACCCAGGGGTTTCCAAACTAGGAATCGCAACCCCATGTGGGGTCGCTTGATTTACGAATGGGGTTGCAAGAGAAACTCACATTCTTCTCTTTTGTTTTTATTGATTTAATTTACAATTTAATATTAGAAACATTGCTCTAACTATGAAAATGGATTTTGTATTTTAGAATGATACTGGAAGTCATCTTCATTCATGCCACACTCATGAAGAGCGTATGTGCTACTCTAGTCTTTTTCACTATCATGACACACAGCAGCAGCATAGAAATTCAGCGGTAAAATGGACAAATTTCCCCGTCCAACAACCTTAGCTAAACACACTGGTGTTGTGTCTCAAAGTGCATACTTATGTGCTATGCTACACCACTGAGTACTGTTACAGTTAGTGTTTGAATTTTAAACACCTCTCATTTAGCCTTCAAACTCACCAAAGGGTCTGTTTTGTGTATCAGCCTTCTGGATTTTCTAAATTAGTAAATACTTTTGAATTTAAGGTCATAGTTTTAGATTTGAGACACGGCACGTGACACAGCGGAAAGCACAATCAAGCCGGCGGCAAAAAGTTCAACAAAGGGTCTGTTTGATGTCACTGATCATGAAATTGCTAAACGTTTTACAGTTCAGCTTGGAAACCAAACAGAGAGGTACGTTTTTGCTCTGGTGTTCCAACAATGGTAGATGTGACTTTTTAAACCTCCAGGTGTATATAAGATAGGCAGGCGAGTGTGTGAATAATGCCGCTCGTGTTGCCACTGCTTCTGAACGTGCACACAAAGTTCTGTCTCAATTATAAACCAGGCTTCTCTACATCGTATCACACCACCCAGACATGGAATATTTTCCCGTATCAACATGTCCATTGTGTTTTATTCCTTATGTATATTTCGAAGCTAGATGTGACAGCGGAAAGAGATGCACCCTTTCAAACACACCTGTTGACTTTTTGAAAAGCTGTGTCAATACATGCAAGTTTACTCTTACAGCTAATCTGGTAAGCCAATGTTAGGAATATTCCTGTGGTTTTTAGTCACTTAGGTTACCCCTATGTTACTAACACAATAAAATGTTCAAATGTTGCATTGGTAGTATTCCTAAATTTAAATCTGAATTTTAAAAAATGTAGGGTAGTCAAGGCTTGGTTTCGCTTTTGGGGTCGTTTGCCCAAAAAAGTTTGGAAACCCTTGTATGACCCCTTTGTGTATTGTCTTGTGAAGCCACAATATTTGTGACAATATATATGCCATGACAGTATGGTTGATTTGACTTGGTTGGGAAATACTGAGCATTAACATGAAGAAGCCATGTGAACGTGGTACAGAAATGAGCAATTTTTCAATACATACATCCAAAGCAGTATATCCCTGATCTCTGCCAGTGAAGAGCATTGATCTAATGTTGAAATAAACGTGCACTAATATGTGCCAACTATCACTGATGATCCATTAAAATAATAGGGTTCCAACAAAAATAAAATAATCCAATAAGGTCTGCCTTTTACATTTAAATCACTTTGCAAATAAACACCATGAAAATGGCTTCCATCGTGCCATAATTGACATGAACAGGAAATTTTAATGTAATTTTGTTTAAAGTTGTAATCACAGATTATAGACTATTAGGATTCAATTAATACATTTATTCTTAAAAGGATTAACATATATTAGTCTAGACTGCAATTATATCACCATAATGGAAATACAGGGTGTAATTTAAGCATTTGTGGTAGTAAAATATGAGGTATTTGAGGCTCCTAAGTGGTGCAACACAGAAGCGTTCACCCTATTCGAACTCGCAATCTCCTGACAATGCCGCAGTCATCCGTGGCTTTGAGACAAGAGAACAAATCCGGCTGTGCTCTCTGGATGGGAGGGATGGCATTCTCTCTCTCTCCCCTGTCAATGACAGTGACACCAACCAACCGTGAACATCTGTGAGCTCATGTATGCAGAAAAGGAGAGATAATGATGAGTCTAATATGGAAATAATAATCCTAGTTGACACTCAGTGACCTGATCTTGTTTAAAAACAAAGCAATTGTTAGTTAACATCCCACATTAATGCCCTAAACAGTACAAAAAATGTCAGCAGATTAAAAAAAAGTGAGATCCCAGTGTTGCAGGTCATTACTGATCTATTACCATAATCAGTATGAGACTGGTGCAATCCTAATATCGATTTTATGTCCCAGTTTCCACTTTGTTGCAGGATCCTTGTGAAGGTTCCTGATGTGGAGTGGTAGTTGAAGAGTAGACAGAGCCAGTGTACTGAATCATAGATGATGGATCGATGGAAGCGACAGATGTGTGATAAATTCATTTTAGTGTGTGTGAGATCTTTCTCTTTAGGCTAAAGGGGTATTGGTGACTTGTGGGATCTGAAGTGTGGTAGAGATGAAGGAAGCAAAGGGATGACTCAGCCATTAATCAGAGCTGTGAACCTCCTTCAGGGTGAACTTTGTCCTTAACAGTTTAAAAAGCAAAGCAAGTTCTTGACCAAAGATGAGAATTTTAAGTGCATTATAAAGTTTGTTTAAATACTTGTATAATGTCAGTGAAACTCTACATCCACACTAAAGAATGACAACACATCAGTCAGCGCTTAAATTCTTATGGAAGTGTGTGATCGTGATTCTGGGAATAAGTGGTCAGAGTGTGAATCATGTTTAGAAAGAAGGTTTCCCACTAAATTTATAGCTGTCATATGGCGAAGTGGTATTCCACATGATTAGGGATTCTAGGTTTAATATAAACTTAATAAAGCATGATGAGGTGTGCGGTTATAGGAAAATAATCAAATCCAGTGTACTGTCTAACTATATTTTGTATAATGAACAATACTGTGTGTATTTCAGGAAATAGGATTTAGACTGCAGCGTGTTGTATTTGAAACAATGATTATACCACAGTATGGTTGAATGCTCGATTCTGATTGGTCAGTAAGTGTGCATAATTTTCGTAGAACAGCACAGCTCACACAGTAGTTCAGGCTGTAACATGAACAATGTTGTTTCTATAGTAACAGCTCATACACAAGGACACTCCAATAATTCAAGACTAAAAATAAACAGATTAAAAAAAAAACATACTGTTGTTTAACAAAGTAAAATGTATAATTATTGATATGGTGACGTTTTTATTAGGAGACATTTATGTAACTTTTATGGAAGGACTCTCGAGTGCAGGCACTTTGTAACACTGAAAGTTTCCCAGCTGAAGAAAGACTTCAGGACAGAGAAGTTTACTTTCTGCTTTCTCTGTAAAAATGACAGACTGTGTTTTTTTGACAAGGAGACAGAGAGAGAGAGAGAGAGAGAGAGAGAGGTTGGTGAGTGACTGTTTATTGCAGCTATAACAAAGGTGAGAACAGGAACGAACTCGGACGTCTCTTGGACGTTCCACAACGTTAAATCTCACTAGAAACCGATAAAAAATCATGACGTGTTGTTCATTAATAAATTGAACATTGTAATCGTTGGCAAATCGCTGGTATGCATTATTATTCCTTACATAACAGTGAAGCACCTTTCTGATACTTACAATAACATTTTAAGCCATATGTCTCCTTTAATCCTCACTGCTCTGTCCTTGTTCTTGTCCTGCCACCTCCTTCATTAAGCCGTGTGTAACTCTGATTAATGATCCACCGTGTGCCATTAGCTCATTAATTCAGCAGTGTACAGAACTGCACTCATATGCAGCAGTCAGAAAGTTCTAGGTAAATAACTATCACTGAAGTATTAATAAAATAGATCAGAGTCTACAATTCAAATGGAGCACAAGTGCAGATGCTTAAGCAAAATAGATATGCTTATTCTTACATGCAAAAGAATCTTTGGTTAGTATTGTATTTTAGAAATGCTGAAATGTGGTGCTCGGTTTTTTCTTTAAAAACAGGTGAAGGTGTAATGACCAGCAAATCACTTTAAATAATGATTCTTTGCATAATACATAGTGTATCTGTTGATGGATCTTTGAACATTTTAGCTTCTAATAAGTCTGTCATGATTATTGATTTATTTGTTGAATTCTTGCTGCTTTTTTCTAATATAATGCTCTAACTCTCAGTGACTAAATTCTACTTCGTAATATTTCAGATCGCGCGCAGCCAGATGGGAGTTCTAGATAAGCTCACGTTACAAAATTCCATGCTGCATTTTATCAGCACTAGAGCGATGACAACAGACTAAATTTTTTAAAATTTATTACATTTTAAGGTTTTTTTTTTTTTAACTTAAAAAGCTTTTTAGTGTCTTGCACTTTTGCACTTTGAAAAAGTCATCAACAGGTTTTATTTATCATATGCATGGCATGTCAAGAACATCTGCACATTAAAATGTTAGTGGTGAGGCTCATCACAAAGATCCTAAGTAGAGTAATATTTAGAGGCCAAGCAGCAAAGGTGCATAGACACTGCATTGTAACTGTGTGTTTTCTTGTTATTCTTTTTGTACTTTAACCATGGAGTCTATGGCAGCCCACAGAATGCTTCGTATGCATTTATGAAATCTGGCACAGTGATAAGGACAGTCTTAGCTAAATTTTGGTGTACGCCACTCAGGCACTGTAGCGCCACCAAAAGAGCACATTTGGACATACTTTTGCAGTAATAGCTCCGTAATGTAAGTCATATCAACATGATTCCACTTTCCTTTGAATATTCTGGGTCATACCGAGTTCAACAGATACCACGATGATAATTTTCCACCATTTTGGATTTTTCAAAAGTATTTTTTTGCTACTTCTGGTGCAAATTCTGTCAAATCATTATGAAATTTGGATCACACCATTGTGAGACCAACCTGAACAAGTTTTTTGATATGTTGGAAGGTTCATTGTGTACTGATGTATTGGTGTATTGATTTTACCTTTGTCAGGAAAATATTTTAGAGCTTTGAGTCATTAGTCATTATCTATCATTTTAATTAATGTAAGAATAAGTAGCTAATGTCAAGTACCAACTGAAATATACTGGTAAACAGCAGTTAACATTTACACTCAACACAACCTATTTTTTGAAGAAAAAAAAATCTCTGCTCTCCATGATTGTCATTTAGCACTGACACCTTCAGAAAGTTACTCATCTGAATGAAAAAAAGTGCGCTTTTATGCTCTGCTCATCTTGTTGATGGAGTTTGTTTAAAAAGGAGAGGCTGGCTAACCTTGACAAGTTACTTCGAGTGTTCGCTAAGGTCATACTGTCAGTTGTAAATTGTTATGAAATTTAGCTAGTGTTAGGTGCCTTGGTTTATGCCATCACTTCATTCACTCATGTTGGTTTGCTAGTTATAATATCAGTATTATAATACAGGAAAAATTAATTAAATTAAAATTAAAAATACTGGAAAAACTCCAAAAAAAATTCCCTCCTGAGGGTCTGTTAGGACAGTTTACATTAGAACAAGACATGGCTTTGCTACAAAACTGTCGAGCTTTAGGTGTGTGTGTGTTTATGTGGTTCAACTGTCCAAACCTATCAATCACCTCATCAGCCACACCCTTTTATTTATCACCGAATAACTCCTACAAAACTTATTTATCGTAAAGAAAAATATTGCAGGAGATATCAGGATCAACTGAATCTCCTGCAGTATTCCTGTAAATAACTTGTGTAGATGTAATTTAAATTCACAAATTAGTAAAATTGCTCATAACTTTTGAACTTTTTAACAGGAAATCATGATTCTAATTTTTTTATAATTCCCTAGCAGGAATGGTGAGTGCTGAGTGTTCTTCATTTAACAAATTTGTGATTTGCAAAACAGGAAATTGGCAAAGTTGAATTTTAACAAAAAAATTTTTTTGCTTGTTTTTCCTTCTCTCTTCTTCTCTCTAATCTTTGTGAAGTGTGCACCAATGCAAAAATATCTTATTTCTTGAATTGTTTGATATTCAGCATCCTTTACAAAAATGCTTGTGAAGTTGATAAACAGGAAGGCCATATCTCAGCAGCGTCTTAACACAATGCCATCAAATTTAGTATCTCTCCATGGGAACAAATGCTGATGGTCCCAGTGGCTTCTGGTCTTTCTCTGTCACTAAGGGTCGGGGTCAGAAAGTGCTTGGCCCCTTAATTTCTGTGTCTGCATTCTTTTCCTGCAATAATTTGAAAAATAAAGATGCAAGTTTATAATTAAAACATGATTAACCAAAAATCATGCATATTTTGTAAATGTAAATGGACTGTGCTGTGTAAATGGCTGTCAGCTGTTTGTTAGTCAGGATTAGTGAATTGCAGAGAAAAGTGAAGGGAGTATTGTGCATGTAGGATAAATTCACTTCTACACTAAATACACTATGCAAACACTGCATGTATTTGTTTGGGAAAAATCAAGGTTTGCTTAATGATGTCGTCTTGGATGGTTATGAGATTTTTTGTTTCAAGTAATTACTTATTTTAATTCTAATCATATTGGTTTAATCATGTGTTAAGACATGTGCATGCTTGTCAGTAATTAAGAAAGCACAAATTCATAAGTGCAGATTTGGGAATCTGTTAAAGGGAGAGAGAGAGAGAGAGAGAGAGAGAGAGAGAGAGAGAGAGAGAGAGAGATGACAGCTTTTGCAGACATTGTAGATTGTTTATGTCATTTTATTTCAGCTTCTTCTGAGGCCATCTGAAAGATGAATCATGAGCTGTGCTGATTCATTTTATCCAGATAAAGTATTTATCATGGGAAAGGGCTTCTCAAATTACTTTTAATTTCTTGTGTAGCGTCCAAAACGAATTGTTCCTGTTTGGAATATGTGGTCAGATGTTCACACTCTCATCACACAGGAATCAGTAGTCTTGCAATAGTGTGTGAGAGTGTGTGTGTGTGTGTGTGTGTGTGTGTATGTGTGTGTGCGAGTGTTTTACCTGTTTTGTATGGCCACTGACCATGCTTGTTGTTGGTGTTAAAATTAGCCCTGACATTCTAATTAAGCTGTATTTGCCACTATTGACTGCCTAATGCTTTTTGTAGAGCTAATTCCAAGTGGTAAATAAGTTTATCAATAACTGACTGAAGAAAAACAACAACAACATTGCAGAGTCTTTCCATTATGGGAAACTTTTCGGTCAATAACATAATAATCAGCTGTAGAAGGTGCATTATTTTCATGTAACAGCACAGGTAGTTCTGGCTGTAACATGAATGATAGGTTAATATTAATACGTTCTTATATGTTATTGTTTTTATAGTAACAGCCCATACACAGGGATTTGTATGGCAATGCTCCATTTAATCTAAGACTAATAATAACCCATTTATTATAAATAAAAGTGTTGATTAATAAAGTGAAATATATAATCATTGATATGGTGACATTTTCTTGTTGGGAAACATTTATTTAACATTTATGGAGTCTTGGTTGTAAGTGCTTTGAAACAGTCAAAGTTTCCCAGCTCAGAAAAGTCTTCAGGACAGAGGAGTTTATGCTTTCTGGTTTCCTGGTAAAATGACGTGTTGGTTTTTTTGAGAGAGAGATAGAGAGTGAGAAAATAATGCAGAGAATCCACTCCTCACTCTGTGTCACTGAAAGGCTGAAAGAAGGTCCCCAAGATTGAAGATAAATGATTATTTTCTCACAGTGAATGTCACTTAATATTAACAACCTCTTAATATTAAGAGTCACTTACAATGTACCAACCTGTCTATTCTAAGACTTTTTTTTCTAAGACTTTTTGCTGTACTAAAATCTCTAAAAGTGTTTGAAGGCTTGTGTTGTCTGTCAGGACTGATGGTATATTAGTATAAAGCCACTTTTTCTTTAATTCCTGCTTTTATGCTATGCCATATTAAAGCTCACAGCATAAAATGCAGTCTAGTTTATCTGCTTTATGTATTTTTATCGCCCAGTTTTTTATGGCTTAAAGGCAGGACCTTGGTTTAACACCTTAAACTCTCAAGAGCAAACAGGCAATCTCAAATAAGTAATCTCAAACAGCAAATAGGAAATTTCAGTAATTCTCAGAAAGTCTATTTAATCACTTGTTAAATATGGATAAGTTTTCCTGCATATGACTTTTAAAGTTGCGTGGATGACTTTTAAAGTTGCGTGGTTGCCAAATCTGAATATGGCCAGAAGTTTGTAAATTGTCCTCCACTGTGCTTAATCTTATAAGATTTCTTTCAAACTCAACCTTCCATTTTTTTCTCCTTGTTTTTTTTCACTAAAGTATATATCTCTCCCCCTTCACTTGCCAGGACAATCCAGCAAATGATTAACTCTAGCACACATTTGTCATCACAGCTGCATTAAGACTGTCTCTGCTTTTCTTCATTTTTTTGGCCCAGCTAATGTTAGGTTCTTGGTCAGGAGCAATGAAGCAGAGCACACCCAGTTTTAATATTTCCACTTATATGTAGCTGGCATTGTAATGGTTCACACAAAAACCTAATTAATTATGTTGAGCTGTTAACAGAACTGTTCATGCAGGATATTGCACCAAATGTTTGGTCATTAAACACATGATGTAATCAGCTTCTCATTGTCCATTTCTACTAATATTTTCCTGCCATATTTCAGACCATGCAGTTTGTTCTAGGTGAATAACCCTTATACCAACACCCATTTTTTTTTTGGAATGTTCCCTCTTGACTAAACTTAAATTAATTTACTCAAATGCCACAGTGCTCACTCAATGTAGTGGTGTGGCTCAAAGAACAGGAAGCTAGGACGTGTGAGTTCAGTCTGGAGGTGAAACAATAAAGCTGTTTTACAGTGGCTCATGCAGCCGGATCTTAGATGTAATCTGAATCCTGTTTCACTCTTCGAGTATTATCAGAAGCTGTAGCATGTAGGAAGTACTTCAGATTTGTAAAAGCCAGAAACAACTTGTAGAATGGAAGAAGTTTGAACCCAGTTCTTTGGACTTATAAGGGTTTTGCATTACAGTTCATTTCAAGTTGTTTTCTTTTCAATCTGAAGCATTTCTTCAGCATTGTACTGATCATTAAATCAAGTTTGGTTCAGTTCAGAAGAGCATGTTAGCCCGAAAAGGACTGATTCATTCCAGGCCTGACAAGAACAGGACTGATTCAGTTCAGAAGTGGACACTGTCCAGAACAGGACTGATTCAAGTTCAGAAGAAAACATTATCAAGGGGCTTATTTAGTTCAGTAGAAGACATTGTCCAGAACAGGACTAATTGAGTTTTGTAGGAGACATTGGCCAGAAGAGAACTACTTGAGTTTTGTAGGAGACATTGTCCAGAATAGGACTGACTCAATTCAAAAGAAGACATTGTATAGAACAGGACTGGTTCGATTCAAAAGAAGACATTGTATAGAATTGAACTGATTCAATTCAGTATGTCAGAGAACAAAGAACAGGTCAGATCCTTTTCAGTTGAGGACAACTGTTTCAGTTTTGTTGAAGGCATTATCCAGAACAGGACTGATTCTGTTCAGAAGAAGATAATGTCTAGAACAGGACTGAGTCAGTTCTGAAGAAGACAATGTCCAGAACCAGAATGATTCAGTTCTATACAAGACATTGTACAGTACAGGAGTTAACCAGTTTAGTTGAAGACATTGTCCAGAACAGGACTGATTCTGTTCAGTAGAAGACATTGACACAGTGTATGTTTAGTTTAGAAAACATCCTCTGTCTTCATTTTCTGAATACACTGAATAAACAATAAACACATTTCTAGACATACAAACAAGTGTGTTTATATAGATGTTCAATGTTGTTTATGTCCTCCACTCTGTCTCTGTCACTCAGGTAATCTCTCCAAGACTTGCACAGCAGATGGCTGGACTAAAGTGCTCCCCATAACGATTGCTGTGAATTGTGGATATAATCCCAATGGCACTGTCGATGAGGTAAGTCTGAGTGTCTGTCACACTTCAGGTTTTTTTAATAATGATAATAATAATACATTTTATTTATAAAGCACTTTACATTTTAAAGAAAATCTCAAAGTGCTACAAAAAACAGCAATTAAAACCAGCTGCCAACTGAGATTAGCACAGAAACTTAAACTATATTAAAACACTTTTTAAAAAGGTACGTTTTTAAACCCCTTTTAAAAGCATCAGTCATTTGTGGAGCCCTCAGATGTTCAGGGAGTTTTTTTGTAGAAAGCACACATCATGTATGCATTTAATTAAAAGAATTGTATTTAGAAAATATTCAAAGACTCCTAGACATGAAATTCATCTTTGGCTCTTCAAGCTTGAGATATTATGCCGAGAGCCCACTCACACAGTTTGGAAATCATTTCTTTTTCTTTATATATTCATTGCCTCATCGTGCCCCTCACCTTAGCAGCTGAGTTTTAATGTTCTTTTATTCTGACTCAGCAGTTCATCTCCTGCTCTTTAGCTGGATGTCATTCTCCTGGCACGGACCAAAGTGACACATTAGACTCCATTACACTGAGCACTTGACATTAAAGCATTCTCAAGAAATATTCCAAGACTGCCAGGTCCTTAGTGGTAAACCGTCTCATAGTTATACAGCTCTGTAAGTTACCAATGACCATTTTATGCCAAAACCATTTATATCTTTATACGTATTGCTATATTTATGTTTCCTGCCATTCATTTATTCAAAATAATATGTTAAAAATGAAATGTGGATCTAAACATATAACTACATCAGCACAATAGCAGGTTAAAAAAGAAGTTAAGCTTTGACCCTCTCAGTCTCCAGACTTGATCTGAAAAAGGCAGATAAAGACGACAACAATGATAATGACCACCTTCATCCTATAATGAACCATTTCTGTCCTGATCGGAGTGGTCTCTTCCAGGATGACTCCGCCCACATCCACACGGCTCAATGATATTGTTTTTCCTCTAATTTGTTGGCTGTCTGTATGTCTAGAACAGTGTGTAGAGGGTTACAAAAGAGACAGACAAGATATTAGAGAATATGTACATCACATTCAGAATCCTAACCATTTAGATTTTTCACTGTTAATATATAATTTTGAACCATAGTATAGGATTTGGAAATTCCATGAGGGAATGGTGCACATGCTGTCCTTAATAAGTGTCTGACCACTCAGGTAAGCCCTCAAAACAGACTACAGCTGAGGTCATTTAAAAACTATTACGTTAAATCTTACATTTGATACAAGACATAGCGGTGAATCATATAGCTGTTCCCCACACAGGGGAAATAATTACACATTTATTACTGAGATAGGAAAGAAGGACCTTGAGGGAGAAAGTATGCTAGGAAGGCATTTTGAATGATGGATGAAGATCATAGAGGTATCTCAGTCTGCAGCAGGAAAAGGTGGTATTTTTATATGAAAGATGAATGTCTTCTGACCCTGCTATTGTCAGTGGAGTTGACCTCAGCGGTCTTATTTAAAAAAAAAAAAATCCCTACTGAACATTACCAGCTCTTACGCAGAGCTTTTAAAATAATTTTTCCCACTCTTTTTTATATTTTATTTTGTTACAGTCTTTTCAATGGAATGACGTCCGTCGAGGCTTTTACTGAAGGCCGTGCATAACTTAAAGAAAAGAGAGCTATTACTCAGTTATGTGAACAAACTTAAAAGTAAAAGTGTTTGATTAGTTGAACCAACCTCATCGACTGACATTCAGCTTCTGTCTAATTGTGAGTAATGATGCAGTTATTCAGGGATTGCCTACAAGAAGTCTGCAGTTTAATTTAGTGGCTAATTATTAAGTGAAACCTAATACATTCTTAGAAGAACAAAGGCAAAAACTGACAGCACCATAAGATAAGATAATAATTTTCGAAGAGCTGCTGTTATGTTTCATAATTGTAGGATGTGTAAATTTAAATGAAATGTAAATATTTTTGCATGACAAATGAAGTCATTTAGAAAATATGTCTTGAAACATAAAAGTCAATGTTGCATTGTACAAGTTAGAGGGGTTATAAGAATTGCAGGACTTAATACCACCTAATACCAGTGTCAGTAGTTGCTAAGATAAAAACAAGCTAATCAGCTAAAACACTCAGAGTCCAACTGTATGCTGAAAAATAAGGTGGATTGATATTAAATGATTTTCATGGCCTTAAATGTAACTCCAGTTTTTCACTGGGTTGTTGACAAATTCCTGTTATAATGTACACTTGGTTTAAAAGCCAATAGCTACATAATTTAATTTAAATAATGCACTGTGTGTTTTTAGATCTCTTTTAAGGATAATTTCTACCGGTCGGTTAAGATTGGCTACACCATCGGACACAGCGTTTCTCTCATCTCTCTGACTACAGCTATAATCGTACTGTGCATCTTCAGGTAAGGAATCACTTTCAAATGCTAAAACGAACACTCTGCATAAGATTATGTGAGGGTTTTCTCGTTGATTTCTAATTAACAGTCCGTAATTAATCTTCTCAAACTTGCTGAGACTGTGCTAGGATGGAAAGGAGAGAACACAACTGATAGAATTATGTGTAGTGCATGTTAGAAACTTCACTAGCTGACGATTTAAAGCACAAAATAATCCTAAGTAAGAATAATTCCTTGATAATCCCTGACTAGTTACAGTCATCTCAGTAGATTAACAACTTGTATGCACACACATCTTGATTGCAGACAGGTTGAGATTATTTTTAACATTGTCATGTTTTACCTTAAAAATAAAAGTCGCACTGTGTTTTAAAACGACACGAAGGATCAACAACGATGCTGTGTACACAAGATACAGATTTAAATATTTATCTTGTCAGCAGCAAAGAGTTATCAGCAGGACAACCTTTGTTTAGGATTGATAATACAAAGTGTTTCTGCAGAATTTAAAAATAACTTGGCTGTTTATAATGCCATTTCAATGGACAACTGTTAGGCGAGTGTATCTGTTCTGTTCTTTCACATACTTGCTGCATGATTCTAAAACCGTGAACCCTTTCATGAGGTCAGGAGACTCACTTCCTTAGAGCATATGTCAATTAGCCGCTGTTAGTGTGGCTTTAAGCCAGATTTCCCAGCTCAGTCAATTGTAATGCTGTCTATTATCACCTCCAGTGCAGGGGCGGGAGGCTAATGCAGCCTTAACATGTCACTGATCAGCTCAATGGTGAGTTTGCGTGGCCTACAGGGAGATTTTAAGGATAAATTTGCAAAACACTGTTTATCGTGTCTCTCGGCTCATCACCTAGACACTACAGGATGACGATGTTCATCCCAGGCTTTCATTTTGATGATTAGGTTTGAGCTGTGTAATTTAACACAACAGAGCTGAACCAGAGCTGCGTTGGAGGAGATTACACGCCCCAACAAAGCTGTAAATGTAATCATTTGTAGACTTGGTTTAACATGCAGAATGCTGTGTGTTGTTGTTTGACTTAGCTGCTTTGATTTGTCCACAGAGAAACATTTTGTGAGACTTCTGTCTTACCTTTCTATACCCAATTTTGTGTAGAGAATGTGTTTACAGGATGATTCATACCTGCCCTTTTTCATACTGGTGAGATGGAAGGTCACAGAATGTTCTGTAATGAAGAACCCAGTGATATTTGAGAACTATAAATATAAGGCATGCTCATTGTACAATATACACAGGCTCTGAACAACCTACCTCTCCTTACTAGTAATTGGTTGCAGTCAGTTGCATGAATTCGGGTGCACGAGTGATCAGAGTGCACAGGTCTGGAGTTCAAAAGGAGTTTGTGTAACTCTCATAAGGCTTATTTGGGCAGTATTTGTTTTAAATAGGGAAGGGGCGGGGTAATTCGTGCTTTCTTATTCTCATCTGGATTGGATGTTGTTTGCTTTCGTCCTCCTCTGAACAAATTCCTGCCACAAAATACCTCAGACAAACTCAAAGGTGGGCTGATAGTTAAAGAGTTCAGATAGATATCTCAGGGATTATACAAGCAGATGTTGCTTTTTGCTTTGGAAAATGGTTTGACCACACACATAGAAAAATAATTTATAAAGACTTACAGCAATCAAAATAACAGCCGCTTTAGGAGAATCTTAAAAATTTTAGTTTAATTTAGGTTGTATTACTTTGTCTCACTGAGAGCTTGTTAGAAGAAAAAAAAATTAAAAAGAAAGAGTAATTATCTGACAGATTGATTAAATTGGCCAGTATAGTAACAGCTGGTGGCCTAAAAAGCCTCACTGTATAATTGCAAAAGCAACAAAATCATAATTGTAGTTTATAGTTTATATATAGTCCATAAATAAATCATCGTCCAGTGATGTAATTATATCATCAAGTGTGATCTAAACATTCATAGGAAATGAAAACCTCTAGAAAGTCGTTTACCCCACATTTACTGTTCAGCTTGCAGGCATCAGGATGCAAGAGTTTTACCACGGAGGAGACACGCAAATATTTTTGTTGTTATTTTGTTTGTACCTGCAGGCGAGGTTAGAATGGGTAGCTCGATACTCAGTCTAAGACACAGCCAGATGTCAGAAACAGAAAATACCAGAGTGTACAGGGAACCAGGAATCCAATTTTCTTCCTAATTTGGTCTTGGCCAATTCCCACGATTGCTGTGATTGACAGGGGAGAGACAGTCTGCCCCTCCTACCCAGAGAACACAGCCAGTTTTGCTGTCTTGGACTCCCGGCCATGAATGGCAGTGGCATCATCAGAACTCAAACTCGTGATCTTCGGAAGCCGCTCAGGAGCAGGAATAGTGAAGTAAGGCATTAGGAAACAAGACTGGAAAAATACTGAGCAGCAGTTTGGAAATTTTGCATAAACACAAATATAACTTTGTAAAGAACATAGACAAAATGGAAGTGGATATATACTGCTCTAAGCACAAGTGTGAACAAAAAAGACACATAAGGTGTTAGACAAGAGGAACAGGAAGACAACAGGAACTACAGAACACACAGTAAACATGAAGCAACTTTGATATGAAACCTTTACAAATCACATCCTAAAACATACAAAATGCAATAATATATTTTATACTTCCTGTATAAACAAAGATCACCAAATTAAGGTTCAAGTACTCTTGAGATTCTGCAGCAGAACACATATTAGTCTGGCGTTTTATAGCCTCCTATTTAAATTTGGACGGTGAACACTCTTGGCATGGTAAAGGCCAAATAAGAGCAAGAAGATGAATCCAGCTGTAATATCCTGCATATCTGAGCCAAGCTAATCTTTTTATACTGCACATTATAAAATCTAATCAAGATCTCAGTGCTTAATTTGCACTGTAGGGTTTCTCACTATAAGTGTGTTATATTAGGAAATGTTTCATCACTTTGTCTTGGCTTTTATAACATGAGCAGCTGGTTTGATTTAACTTGGATCTATTTGGATTATCAGAGAATGTAATATGAAATATGATGAAAAACAGTGACAGAATATGTATTTACAAATTTAGGAATCTGTATGAAATCTTTGTTGGAACTGTTTGTGTCTTTGGTATTATGTAACATTTTATAATGACCCTCAATTTCATAATGACTTCATTTGTTAGCATAGAGTTAGTGCTTTCACAGAATGTCAGGTCTTAAGTGAAGGGCTGTGTTGTGTCGTGTCTATAAAAATATTGCACTCATCATTCAGCGAGTAGGCAGATGAAAAACACTGCTCAAGCAAACTGCCAGATGCTTTCCATATAAATAAAGAGATAAATAAATAAGAGATTTGAGTAGCACTTTCTGCAAATCCTTGTACGCAGGGCGCACCTAAAAATGTCATGCACTCAGGCTTTGTCTCACCTCATTTGCTTTACGTAAGCTGTCATCATATTAAAACTCAACATAATCTTTATTATCCTAGTTCCATAATTCTCTTTAGCATGCACCAAATTATGCTTATGAATATAGGCAGCATGATTACAAGTTGGCCTGATTGAGATTGTTAGAAATGTTAGATGTCCCTTAAACTGCACTCCAGGCCTATAATTCAGCTCACCATGATTGTAAACATTGTTGTTTGTCATCATGATTGCCTCATGGCTGTCAAAAAACATGGCTGTCATTTTTATTTGTAAAGGATTAATCAAAGCTTTTGTTTCACATTAAAAAACATTACTAATTGAATCGCTCAGCTCAAATACCTCAAATGTCAATCACGGCCCAACTTTAGGCATGAAAGAAGTCTGACCACCGAGTGACAGGCAAGAGCTGGCAGCCAATCAGGAGAGAGAGAGAGAGAGAGAGAGTAAGCAGGTGTCAGAGTAAGTGTCAGTGTGATATTATAAGAGTAAATAGGATAAGAGTAAAGCAGTGATAGAGTTTTAGCTTTTTGCTTGCTGAACAGGTAAGATATTTTGTTCTCTAATTTGTTGGGAAATTAGTGAATGATTTATTAGCTTATTTATCCTCGTTGTAGATTTTATATCATGAGATACTCATGAGAGAACTCCTGATAGCTGGCTAGTGACTACCAGAAAGTGCTGGAGTGTTTCTCTGTATGTTTTGTATTTCAGAGTTGATTATTTTTTTATTGTTTTTTTTGTTTGTTTGTTTGTTTTGTTTTTTTTACAGGCTGGGGAGAAAAATACACAGATTAGATCAGATAGTTAAAAAAAATATGGTTTCATAAAACTTTATGATGTGGTTTCATAAAAGTTTACAACTGTGAGTGACTATATGTGCTTACTACTATTTTTTAACTTAGTAACAATGCTTTATAGGCATTTTACTACACTTTAATAATGTATAAAGTAGTATCTTTAATTCCTTGACAACTAAAAACTACAATATGAATGTCAACATTCATCATAAGTTTCTGAGATACTTTATTTTTAATTTCCTTTTTTTTTTGGACGTTCAACTTAGCAATTAGGAAGAATGCGCCTTGTTTGGTTTGGATCTTATCCTGTTTTTGTTCTCACTTACTTAACCCTTAGTTCGCATGCTTTGATTTTTAAATATTTTGGATTAATTTGTAATAAATGTGCTTTAATATTCTGTATAGAATTTGCTGACAGCAGTATGACACACACCATGGCATTACGATGAACCGTGATGTGTCTAAAATGAGTCAGATTTATGTCTGTGTGCTTACATCCTTGGTTTTCTTTCCCCAGGAAACTACATTGCACAAGGAATTACATTCACATGCACTTGTTCGTGGCTTTCATCTTGAAAGCCATTGCAGTGTTCATTAAAGACGTCGTCCTCTACGATGTCATTCAGGAGTCAGACAACTGCTCCCCTGTCTCTGTAAGTCCATTACGGCATGTCTCACATTCAGTGTTCATCATCAACCACTAATCTTGCAGCATCTCCTACTTGCATTCAGATTTAAATGATTAATGGTACCTTCTTTTGAGAGACATATGATAAAGAAGATTTTTTTTTAAATTGTAGTTTTTAGAGTAACCCTGCCCTTATTGTTTTTAACCTTTAATACCGATTTCAATTATGAGAACTTGCAAGGGTAAGTCTGTATAAGACTGTTTAAATATCCTATATCCTATATCCTATATCAGTTTGTTTGTGGTTGTATTACAATATTTTCCCTTTCAGTGTCATATTAAATCAGAGTTTTAAACAGAGTCATATTATAAATATTAAGTTTGGTGCGCCCGTTTGAAACTTTACACACTTGTGTTTTAGTATTTCAGATTGATTTTATATGCCTTTTTCATTTTAAGTTTGAAAATAAATAGATACACACAGAGTTTCTTTCAGCCTTCCTACTGTTATTGTTTTCTTTAAAGTCCAAACAATGTCACAGAACACTTTCTGCTTTACTCAGAGTATCTGAGTATTTTAAAGCATTGTTTCATCTATCATCTGCATGATAGCTGCTTCTTTAATCGTTGCGTCTGGCTCTCAATAATTTCCCATGGCTCGATTGCCCTATTAAATTCCACTTAATTCCACTTATGTGAGCTGACATTGGGGGTTGAGTTTGCAATACTGACACCACAAAGTTTTGTTCAGCTACACAAACAAAGCTATATTTAGACATGTGTTACAATTATTTATTTATTATAATGCATTGAGCCTGCATTTGTAAACATTCTCTGAATGATCGCTGACAGCACAGAGAAAGTGACACGGGAGATCCGTGAGAGGATTCGGCTGCTTATGTGAATCTCTCACTAAAACAAACTTGACCAAGGAAATATGAGCCTTCTTATCTCTGGAACGCTCGTCCAAGCAGTTTTCTTCAATTTACCAAAGCCAGAATAGAGATAGATAGATAGAATAAAGAGCAAGACCAAATACATCCATTTAATTTTCCAGTTCTATTTGAATTTGTATCCATTTAGAGTTATATTTAATAGTGTAGAACACCTGTGAAACAAGTTAGCTCCTGTTATCAGTTTATAGTAGCTATAAACAGTCATCCCCTCAACACAGGAAAGCTCTCCATCCTGAAAATGTTCCTGTGTTGGAAAACCTAAAGTTACACCTTTACTGTTACAAAGCACTGACTCTGGAGCCTCTTTCCAAAAGTTTTAATAAATAAATGCCTCCTCACAGATAAACTTCACCATATCAACAATTAGACACCCTAAAAGTCCCTGTGGAAGTTGTTACTATAGAAACTATTACATATTAGAACAAGTGCATTAATATAAACCATGCAGCCAGAACTATTGTCAGAGCTGCTGTTATAGAAAGTGAATCACCTTATGACCAATCAGACTCAAGCATTAAGCAGCGCTGTGGTATAATTTCAGTTATTGAACAGGAAATATTATTAAGAGAATTAAATATCAGAGAATTGCCAGCTTACGGGTTACAGGTTATGTGTTGAACTATCAGTACCTTAAACGTTAAGCCTGGAGCTTGGGAGGACGACAGATCATTACCAAAAAAGTATTATAAAATAATCCATTATGCAGTGATTTGCTGCATGGGGTCATATTAAGCACATGATAAAAAGCTGCAATGAGGCTGATTCACCGTGTTTTCACCCTGTCCGTGGCCTCGCCTCCAGCCAAAGCTTTTTAAATCCATTTCAGGAAGAGGACCTGAAGCAGGAGGCCATGTTTCAGCTAGGCTTTTGGAGCAATTTTAGATGATGTGGGTGCATTAGAACTACAGACAGAGCCCATTTGTATCACGTTCCCTATGCAGAAAGCATCAATCAGTTTCCACACTCCAAACCCCAGAGTGTTCTGTTCCCCGGTAAAAAGTTTTTTACGCTGCCATGTGTGAGATTCATTATTGAACCAGGAATGCAACTCAGAGCTGTGGGGGTGTTTGAGTGCTCCTCTGATTTGGCTTGATTTTGCAGCACCTCAGGGAGAGAGAATTAGAGACAGAGACATTTGTTCTGACTAAAAAATAATTCAGAGGCACAAATCACAAGGCATTTCCAGTGGTGTTTTGAAACATTCTGTTGTGGAGTTGTGTTTGGTCTCATTTGTAATTTTGAATTTTGTAGAAAGAAGTCGAGAGTCATCATGAATTCATTACATATATAATCTGTCTGTGTCATTACATATCTAATCTGTCTGTGTCTCCATGTCCTCACCCTGTTTGTGTGTTGCCTTTTGGTTCTACTCTCTGATATCATTTCATTGGTTTTTGTCCCACAGTAGCTTGTTTACAGTCTTTTGGTTTTCGTGTCTCACCACTGCTCCTACCATCTACCATTTTTGTTCTTGAATAAAACTTATTGTAGCCTAAGTCTCTTAATAGTTTTCTGACTTTTTAATGCTGCTAAAGATTAACGATGGTGCATTTAGTTTAAAAGTTCTGCCACCATTTTAAATCTTGAATAAATGATATATAAAAAAAATTATACCACAGCACTGTTAAATTCTCAAATCTGATTGGTCAGAAGGGGTTGATTAATTTTCTGTAACTATAATTACAGCTCTGACAGTAGTTCCAGCTGTAATTCAGTCTACTAAATCAATCTATCTATTTAATGGTGAAGCTTTCCTTAAGAAGATATTTATTTAATGTTTAAGGAGTTTCCAGTGTCAGTGCTTTGTAAGTCTTTGTAAGAGAGAAAGAAAAAGTTGCTGGTGAGGGGAACAATTATTTATAGCTGCTATAACGTAATTGATAACAGGAACTAATTTGTATTGTGGACGTTCCACAACATAAAATGTAACTGTAAAGGGATAAAAAGCATGACAGGTTGTGCAGTTGCTGTAGATTTAATTTAATTAATGTTGTTTCTTGGGGAACCTGCCAAAGTTCTGCAGATCTTTGGTTCTGCAGGTTGAAGACAGCCTTGATGGTTTTTTTCTGAAGCAGTTACCAGCATGTTATTTATACAGGGCTTTAACAAACATTAACAATTCAAAGGACAAGAGAGAAAAAAAACAAGCAGGATTTTGTCTGCCTGATAAGGGATGTTTAAAGCAGAAAAATCCATCCTTAAATATAGCTTAAATACCAACACTCTCCAAAGCCACTGTAAGCATTCTGGGAGTAAAAGCATGTTCTTAGTTGTTCTGTTCCTGGAGTTTCACAGATGACATTTTAAAGAAATAAATGTTATCAAAGGGGACAGACTTACAGCTAAGCAGTCTGACAGCGCTAAATCTTCTTCTTATCTTCTTCACTTACAAGTTCATTTTTATGCTAATGAATGAAAACCCGGTGAATCTGTTCTACACTGAGAAGCACATTATGACAACTTCCTTCCCCACTAGCATTAGTAGCATTAATTACTTTTTTTAACACCACACAATTTGTGTAGTAATTAGTCAGAGCACAGCTGGAAGCTTGACTGATTTGTAAATTAGTTATTTGAAATGATCAGTTAATGAAATTGAAACTTTATTCATTTGCATACTCTTGATTGTGTGATATGAAATTCTGTGAACATGTAGCTTTTTAATTCTTTGGTGAAGAATATTACAGTGAAACTGCTGTAAAAGGGAGCTGGTCATTTGTAAAAAAAAAATAAAAATAAATAAATAAATAAATAAATTCTGTGTCCTCCGAATCAGCACACTCTCAGCTTTCCAGTTCCACCACTTACTGAACTATATAAACAGTAAAAGAAAAGAAATTAAAATTTCCTTTTTTTTTTTTTTTTTTTTTTTTGCATTTTACTGCACACATACAGCACAAACAATTTCTCAGTAACATTTTGTCAACAAATAAAAGCTACTGGACATAATTTGTCTATATGTTTGTCTAAATGTCAGTATATCTATACGAGTCCCATTTTCACCACATGTGTATGAAAGGATATGTTTAGGACCAAACGTAATAATGCAAAACTCTTTCAGGTTTTCACTGACTCGGAAAAGACTGTCATTCTCTGGATTGACTGCAAATAAGAAAATGCTTGCCTTAGACTGGCAACTTCCACAATCTCTGTGACCCAGGTCACATTAAATGTATTCTTTCTTAGACATCATGAACATGGAATTATCTGTGGTATGAATGCGTGGGGCCGCTCAAAAAACTCTCTCAGCATGGTCAAGGGCAATCTCTAAAATTAAGGAGCTGTTGTAATTACTTTAATTGTTTTATGTGTTTTAAATGTAATTGATTAATTGTTAATATATTTTTTTCCCAATTTGTCGTCTTATTGAATTGTTGTGATGTTATTTTATGTATTGTCAGTAACTGCACCTTAACATGTTATAGGGGCAGTGGGATGGGGGAAAAGGGTTTTTTTTTTGTACTTTAATTTTGCAGTCTTCAATAAAAATTTGATCAAAAAAAGAATTGATTTTTGAAAATAAGTTACTTTCAATGTTTCTTGTGTTTATTTTCAGGTTGGCTGCAAAGCTGCCATCGTCTTCTTTCAATATTGCATTATGGCGAGTTTCTTCTGGCTCCTGGTCGAGGGCCTGTACCTTCACACCCTATTGGCTGTCTCTTTCTTCTCAGAGAGGAAATACTTCTGGTGGTACATCCTGATTGGCTGGGGTGCGTAGCCAACACTTGTGAATCTGTTTGTAGTGTAAATTATCCAACAGACATCGTGGACAGACATCGTGATGGCAGCTGTCTTCTGTCCTGTTGGTTATATAAATATAATTTAACCATGTAACACAGCATAGCCCTGTGTTATTCGAATGGGATAAATGTTCAGGCTATATGTCAGTCAAGTAATGTTGTTGGGTAGCATCTGTAGTAATTAGCTTCAATTCTCACAGGCTAAGTGTACTAAACCATGTACTAAAAAATGACATGCATATTACATACAGCTCGTTTTAATACAAACGGATTGTTTTGACATTTCTGATAAACGCTTGTTGTAGGGCTCATGGCTGCACAAGTTGATTATTAATAGGTCACATGACCATGTACGTAGACTGTACCTGGACCTTCTTTTAAACAGCATCTATATTTTATTGTTCTGCTTTTTAAATTCAGCCAATACTTGGTTTTGGTCTCAGCGGGAGACGATAAAAAGGGCGAGTGCTCCTAGAGGGCTTTATACTGAATAAAAAGCGCAAACCCTCTTTCCCCACATGATTTAATGGAATTTTTACCAACACATCAGTTCAGACGGGATTTATATTACCTGGGGTTATTTTTTAGTAATGAAGGTTTTTAGAAGGTAAAATACAATGTGTGTAAGCACAGTCTGTAAAAATTACTAACATGATGCATTTGCACAGGATTAAAATCTCAGAGACATCCCATTAAATGTACCCAGGAGCAATTGATTGTGTCCTGAATGCTTGCTGATGCACTGGCCCTACAGCCTAATTTAACCTTGAATTAGCATTATAATCCCAACACTGGTGAAGCAAAACAAAAATGTTATGTAACAAGAAACATCATACCTACTAATTTCAGCTGTATTCTCCCTGCCTTTTGCTCTGCAAAATCATCAGCGATTAATCTTGCTGCTTCATGTGTGTTCAGTAATAAAATTTGCCAAGGATGACCGACTTATCAGTCTTCAGCAGTTTGTTTATGGACATTGTCCTGTCGACCATTAGAAACTCACACTGAAATAAATCTCTACAGGTTAATGCAGTTAACCTTTAATTGATTTGTAAATTATCATAGCCTCTTAGTGAATACACCCTTTGTAGATATTTTGTGGAAGGAGTAGCATCAATGTGCTGTTATTCTTTCTTTATCTGTGTGTCAGTTATGCGAGTTATGTGAGTTATACAGTTAAGGCTTATAGTGCTTGGTCTGTATGTATGTGTATACCTAAACTTCATGCAAATGAGTGCATATTTAAATGTCCCTTTCCATCATAGCTTGCCTGTTTATTGTTTAGCTTGATAGCTATGGCTTATGCAGCTGAGTCCTGATGAAACATTTTCAGGAAATCAGTGAAATCTTTTGTGTATTTTTTCTTCATGGTTTTAGGAGGGCCGATGATTTTCATCACAGCCTGGAGCTTTGCCAAAGCCTACTTCGATGACGTTGGGTATGTCATATTCATAAATCACCACACATAATAAAGCCAATAAGGTTAAATCCTCGTACAGGGTTAAACCTGAAGCCAATTCAAACTGACAGACTCATAGCAAGTTACTGAGAGTAATTCAACACTGGTAATTGAACCGAGTGCCTCTAGAAATGTATGTTATTAAATATCATAACTGATAGTGGAAAAGCGCTGAGGTTATGTTAAATCATCCATAAAACCACCATTTCGTTTTTTTCCCCTCTATCAGGTGCTGGGATATTATCGAGAACTCAGACCCGTTCTGGTGGATCATCAAAACGCCTATATTAGCTTCTATACTGGTGAGATCACTCATTTTCAAGGTTGGAGTAAAAATCAATTTGCAGCTCAATCAAAGGTTACACAGTGACCTTGATGATAATAATTGAATAACCTGAAGGTGTATTTTATATTGAATTACCTGTCACTGAGTTATATAGTTGATCATCTCAGTGTATTGTCACCTTATACTTCTGTATTAGATATAAGTAAGAGATGTCTAATTTAGTTTCATATTTCCCTGAGGACAAAACTATGAAACTGTTTATTGATTTCAGTGCAGCAGTAATGGTAGCCAAGACCCAACTAGATTACTGTAGTGCACTGTGCCTAAAAAACACAGTGGTAGCCCTTTAATTTACAGTACAATATGCACCTATTTCAGTTGGGTTTGTGGTAATTCTAAGTAATTTCTGGTACATACTTTGCATATTGCATTGTAAGGTACAATACTTCTACCAGGTTTGTACATCAGTACTCAGAATTTAGTAGGTAATACTGTAGAACTTACAAAATAGGTAGTAAATGTGTAATAAAATTTCTAACAATATTTACTTTAAAGTCATCTTAAAGTAAATGGTTACTGATCATGTTTCAGCCAAATATAGATATTAGCATATATTAATGGCTTATATACACTATATGGCCAAAGGTTTGTGGACCCCTGACCATCACATCCATATGTGCTTGTTGAACATCCTATTCCAGATTTAGTCCCCTTTTGCTGTTATAATAACTTTTAAAATAATAACTTTTACTGCTGTTAAAATCCACTTTTCTCAGAAGGCTTTCCGCTAGATTTTGGAGCGTGGCAAGCCATGTCTTCATGAAACTCACTTTGTGCACAGGGGCATTGTCATGCTGGAACAGGTTTGGGCCACTTAGTTCCTCTTAGTGAAGGGAAATTGTAAATGGTGTGATGGTCAGGTGTCCATATATAGTCAATATTGTCAATATAGTGTATATAGGATATTATATATATATATATATATATATATATATATATAAAACAGGAAGGCTACGATAACTCAAATAACAACTGTGGTGAGCAGAAAAGCATCTCAGAATGCACAACAAGTCAAACTTTGAAGCAGATGGCTACAGCAGAAGACCACATCAGGCTCACTCCTGTCAGACATAAACAGGAAACTGAGGCTACAGTGGGAAGAGGCTCACTGTCACTGGACAGTTGAAGATAGGAAAAAACTCACCTGGTTTTTATATAATCCTCAACTTTCACTTAGATCACATTTTTCGCCATTCTGATGTTTGATGCCCTTTTTTACGCATTGCGCTCCTGCCACATGATTGGCTGATTGGAAAATTGTATGAATGAGCAGGTATACAAGTTTTCCTATTAAACTGGCCAGTGAGTGTATTTACCCATTAGATTCTATGCATTTATTGCACAGTAGAAACAAATGTGTTTGTACACACATAGTAGTTTTGTTTTTAAATACAATATGCAAGGTATGTCCCAGACATCACATATAATCTTTATATACATATCTGTTAAATAATAGTGCTACATTCTATATAAATGTATATGAAAATATTACTATGAATGTTATTTAATTTTATTCCCACTATTATTACTTTTAATACTCGTTCAATCTAAGCAGAATATTTAATTACTGATTTTTGCATGTATGAAAGTTTCTTAGTTCAACCAAGTTTGTGAAGTTTTCACACCCAGTATGGAAGAAATAAAACAAGATGAAAATGTTGGACTAGACTTTAATCATATAGTGAAGAAGGATCCAGAAAGAAACAGAGAGAGACAAGAGACACATTTCTATAAAATGTACTTTATTGAATTATTTTTTAGATGCTTCTATAGATTTTTGTTTCACAGAAGAGTACTATAAATTACTTAACAGTTACAGAAGTTATTTTTTCCTTTTTTGCATAGATTCACAGTTTGTATTCTTCTACATTCACAAATTATCTATCTGAAACAGTCTGGCCAATTCAGTGATTTGGGATTTAAAATTTTGTAAACACAGACTTCTTGCTTATCCTGATAACGTGGCATTGTGAGTCAGATTTCAGCCTAACACATAACGTGTACTGCACTCACCAGTCAATCCCATTGAGCTCCAAAACAACACTTGTCAACTGACATTGCAAGCTGACAAAATCAGTGGCTATTGACTGAAAATATTGACCATGTGCTTAGTTTCCATGGTCTGGCCATATGACCAATAGACTGGACTGAATAAGAAAACAGGACATGTCCTCAAATTAACATGGAATTAAAGATGGATCTGAACTTCCTGACAGCAGGAGAAAAATGATACATTCACTTTGCAAGAAAATTTGTCATTTCGTGAATTTAGTGAGTATTTGAAGGAAAAACTTTGTAGATTTGTAGTCTTGTATGGGTAAAGTAAAAGGTGAGGAGCAGAATATTTTTACTATAATTTATTTTGGCACTAATAACATACTCATACACAATAAAAGCCTTTAACTACATTCATCATTCCCTGCAGGGGGAGAGAGAAGGGGAACGTAGGGGGATGTGCATAGCCACTGTTGGAAAAACTGTTTCCCTAGTTAAATGTTTATGCAAATTTTATGATGTCTGGGATTTGCGCTCTCCAGCAAGCGTGTGATTTGTGGCTGTAGCATACAAGGATAGAGTAGACACTTCTCACTTCCACCCACTCACTCATCCCCTCGTCAAAGTGCAGCAGAGAAACAGCTGTTCCATGCACATCGCACATTTGAGGTTTCCACAAACATTATTGAACAAGAGTCCATTAGTCCTGTTTTCTCTCTGTATGGCCTGCTGTTTTGGGCTTCCTGTATCTCTGCTAATAGACTGCAGCTTTAGTTTTTGTGACAAACCAACACTTTGTGCTTTGGGTAATAGATTAGTTTTATGGTGTAGCATCAATTATGGAACATGGCACTGAGTAAAAGAGCACACAAATCATGCTGTTGTTTTTTCTCCAATGACAGATGAACTTCATCCTGTTCATTTGTATCATACGCATACTGCGGCAGAAGATCAACTGCCCCGACATCGGGAGAAATGAATCAAATCAATATTCGTGAGTGTCGTATTTGCTATCAGTACTTTTTTGTAAATGTGGTTTCTGTGCATTTTCAGGTTCACAGAAACGTGTTTATTTTAAGCAATTTTTTCTCTAAAGAGCCACACAGTTTTAAGGATGAAGGGGTATGTGGAAAGCATTTTATCTCATGTAATTTTAATGCAGGGCACAAGAAGAAAGGCATTTGAGTCCTTCCCCACTGCCCAGCGGCGAAGCGAAGCTCTCTGCATTACAGTCTCATCTCTGTAAATGTCAGTGGATCATGCCAGCTCTATCCACGTGACTTAATGTCCTTTGTCCTTAAGTAGCTTTCTACGATGCAGGACGAGTCTGTCTTAAAGCCTTTACAGTTTCATCCTATCATTGCAGTTGTTGTTATTCTGTTTTGTGATAACACCGTACTCCGGTTTTGAAAGTGTACCCCAGCCTTCTAATGCTTCCAGATTACAGATGAAAGAAAAAAATTCACCCAAAGCTGTTTGTGTGTTTTGCTCTCGCTCTGCAGGAGGCTGGCTAAATCGATGCTGTTGCTGATTCCACTCTTTGGAATAAACTTCATCATATTTGCATTCATCCCAGAACACATCAGAACAGAGCTGAGGCTGGTGTTCGACCTCATCCTGGGTTCCTTCCAGGTATGGCCTCGGAGTAGAGACTTTTTTTTTCAGCAGGAGCTTTGTTAGCCATGATCTAATTTTATGAGATAAAGTGGAAAAAACTCCGCCCAGGCTGTTTCTTGGTAGAACCATCTTAAGGCTCGTTGCACAGATTCAATATCTCAATGCCACACACTTTGGCTGTTTTTCAGCCAAGCTTGTTTCCTAATTTCACCCTCTGTTTCTGTTTTAACTAAGCTCCTCAGCAGAAGGCATAATTGCGTGATTTAGGCAGTGCCTCCAGGGTGTTGCACTCTGAGAGGCCATGATGTGTCAACTTTCCTTATTGTCTGCTGCATGAGTCAGAGAGGAATGGCCTCCTACATACTAATTACGCTGTCACAGTCACGTTCCATGAATAAATGAACTGACAGGCATCCCTAGTCATATAGCTCAGTGTAATTAATGTGTTTAGTTCCCAAGAGGCTGTGTTGAATGAATGAGCATGTAAAAATCCTCCCCGATGTGTGTGTATATAAGATATCTTTACTCTACTTACAGGGCTTTGTGGTGGCTGTCCTCTACTGCTTCTTGAATGGAGAGGTAGGTAGCTTTTAAAAGATTTGGACTCCTTATATGAGTCAGTAGAAGCAATCATAATAGAAATTTCCTGCTGTCATATGTTTATTGTAAATAATTACAGTATGTTTCCACTGGTAGTGTCTTATTCGTACAGCTTTAACTCTGTCTTCCAACTTTTTCTAAAAGTTGGGTGCGGTCTGTGAAATCTAATTTGGCTCATATTAGATTCCAGTTTTGTTCTTATTTGCTAATTTGATTTGCTAATTCTGGCATACTGAGCTGCTTTGGAAAACAAAACAAATGTGTTCTAAAGATGAACTGAAAAGAAAAACTTTGCTTTTTTCTGCTTGACAGTTTAAGTCTGGCTGAACTTTTCATGGTGAAAACATTTTCATTAGACACCTTAATGAGGCACATTTGAATAAATTAATTAGAGCATGTCTAACTTCTTGAACTTCCTAATAAAATTAACTGTGGACACCATTTTCTAATGGAGTTCTGAACCATTCAAACTTTTGCACAAACTTCAGAAACTGTTTATGTAAAAATCTACACACTCATATTCATAATCCCATCCTGACCATTGTCTCTTTGCTTTTTCTCAGGTTCAGGCTGAGATCAAGAGGAAGTGGAGAAGGTGGCATCTAGAGAGGTTCCTGGGCTCCGGCACTAAGTACCAGCACCCGTCTATGGGCAGCAACGGCAACAACTTTGCCACTCAGATCTCCATGCTGACGCGGTGCAGCCCTAAAACTCAGCGAGCCTCCACCTGCCACGACGACTCCTCCACCACCATATAGCTCAGCAGAGTCACCTGACACAGGACAGTAATCGTCTGTAGATCCACTCATACTGTGTGTCGTACGCATCAGGATATGGGTGCAGGATTCTGTGAAGTTCCTCTCAATTCAGATGGCATGAGGGTACCACAAGCACTCCGCATCACATTCTCTTGAGATATGAGCTACGTATGGCTCAGAGGTGAATTTTGAAAAGTTATTTCCATATAACAACATAAAGTTCGTTTTAACTGTTGCGTCAGTGACGTGTGGTTGCAGTGACGTGCTGTAACCAGTGTTAGAAATGTCATATCAGCCAAACAATGGGCCTCATTCATCAATCTTTTAGTAAAATTGTGTGTAAATGTTGCGTAAGCCAATCCGAACTAAAATTTACTGCCAGATTTACAAAAGTTTTGGAAAGGCTGATTTTCTTCTTACCCGCCTGCGTATGTTGATCAAACAAAACACGTTCCCGACACAGCTCATTTGCATGTAGTGATACCCACAAAACTCCATAAAGGTAAAGTGCACAGACAGCTGGGAGCCAAAAATGAACGATCAGGGTAAAGGCTGAAAAACAGAAGTGAAAATTATTTAGATTCATTTCTATGCCAATAAAAATAATTAATAATATAATACTATAATAATAGTGCTAAATCTTCCGTCTGCTGAGGCATTTGTTCATGGCTTATGGCTATGCACAGACAGACCGGCCCTCCGTTTATACAGCGGCATTTCTTGTGTCATAATTGAATAATTTGTCTTATTTGTCTTAATTCATGGCTTATTTGTCATAATTCCCACAGAGTACATACAGAATAAACTGATAACTGCAAAAAAATCAGATGGCAATAATACAGTCAGTGCACTAAATGCATGTAATATGTTGCAAGTAAGCTGTACATGTGCTGATTTTTTGATAGGCCCAAACTTCTGATGGCTTTATCAGATTTCTTGAAATCCAGTAATTTCAAAAACATTGAATCAATCAGATCATAATCGGATTATGAGTGGGCATGTAAACACACTTATTATGCAGCTTATGGTTTTATTACAGTATATTATAATCAGTTCTGGCATTGCTTTACTACATACAACCGCTGTAACTCAGGTTGTTCAGCAGCCAGACACACAACAAAAGCTACAAACGTAGCTAAAATAAAATATAATCTTTTATGCTGCACAAAGATGCTGAATGATTTGGTTGTGGATGGTAGAAATATTCTTCGCAATAGTATTGCTACGCAATAATTCAGTTCAAACTGGTAAAAACAACAAGAAACAGCATGAGTATTGGCCCCATGTTAATGGATACAGGCTCAAAAGCTTACATGGTACTAACAGTAAAAGTGGACTACCTAAGTTGTATAAATAGAAAAAAAATAATTTGTTAAAGATTACCAAAGTCAGGCATTTGTACAAATATTTTAACAGAACATTTGTTTACTCCAAACTTATGTAGAATGCAAGAGCAGTTATTTAATTACAAAAGTTAATGTTTATGTAAATCATGTATTTTTGCAGGCCATGTTCATGAAATCTTTAGTTACAGGTGTGTGTAAATCTGCATAATTAATCCTTTAAGGGATGGAACTGCTTTTTCAGAGAGGAAAATATGCAGGTTTTGTGGATATGCCGTGCGGGTAGAAAGCACAAAACCTTTGGGAAAGTGTTATATTTTACTGCATTGCTCCAGTGTTGGAGTGTTAAATAAAACTTTGTGTTATGTAGTTGTGTATTTAAACATTTTTTGATGGAATTCTGCAGCTGCCCTTTATTATAAGTGAGATTAATCTGGATTAAACATACTTTCTGTTCATTTCTCATTACAGAGACATGTTGAAATTATTGTTCGTAGTAATACACTATAGTATACAATACTGAAAAAAAAAAACATAAAATAGAGTTTTGGTTTTTTTTTAACTTTGTGCATTACAATTGACAAATTTTATATTCCCACATTTTATCCTGCTTTTGCACATTATAAATCAGTATATTAAGATGAACTCTCCATTATGTCAGGACTCATAACATCACTGCTGCTTCATTTCGTCAGTCTTGCTCTTAATTCGGAATATGTTGTAACATGTTTTGAAGAAGGTACACAGCGTCATAACTTAAGTATGTGGAGTTACTTCTCTACTTCACGGTTGTGTAACCGAATGTGAATGTGTTGTGCTTGCGGGACCCACTATGCTGTACAGCAGTGTTTCCGATATCTGCTCCATCAACTTCCCGAATCTGCACATTTTAGTGTGTTTCCTGCTGGAACACATCACAGAATTAGCTAGCTAAATGTTACAGACAGAGTAGATGTTACTGACAGAATTTACTCTTCATTTATTTACAGAAGATTTTTACTACCACATTTGCAAACATTTCCTGCCCTGAAATGGCACCCAACTCCCTATTCTCAACATTAACAAAGTGCATTATGGGTATCATGTACCCTAGCTTACACAGTTTGGGATTGTGGGATTTTACAATTGCTAACTAATATGCTCCACTATGTGTTTGGGCATTTCACAAAATAACACATCTACATAACAAAGCATACTATATTAGGTCATTTCAGATAAAGTCTCAGTGGTAAAACTGACTCATCTGGTGCATTATGAGAATCTGAGACTATATAAGGTTAGAAAGTAATCACTATGGTCCATTCTGAAGTTATGATGCCTATGCAGGGATCATTTCAGGGGAAACAACTGATGGACAACTTTTTCCTAAGACTCTTTTTTTTTCATGATGAATGAATATATGGCCATGGCAACAGGCCAGCTTAAATGTTGGTGAAGTTCAATTAAGAGACATTATATTTAAGCATATTAAATTGTAAGATAAAATAAATAAAACAGCTGGAAGTGGTGTTACTGCAAATACGCTCTTCAGAACAGGTTTCGTGTTTTTATTGCTACCTCAGGTTAAAAAAAAAAAACCTCAGCTCATACATTTGTATTTGTTTGCTTCTCATTAGTCTAAGTGTACAGCAGCTCCTAAATTAAACTGGTGTCTACATCAGGACGTTGTTGTCGCTTTTGTCGTTTGTTGTTTTAGTCCATTTGTTCATTATTAAATTGAGGTACTTGTTTGTGTGTACATAAGCGTCTATGACTGTGCGACAATAAAACACCAGCTTTTGAAAAATGACATTTAAGTGTAATCGTCTTCAGAGAGAGTAAGGCCATAGTTTTGATTCTTTAAGATTGGACTGCAGTCAGTGTCTCCTACGAATGAATAGACACTAGGCTTGATTTCTAGTATATGGGACATAACCATTACCTCACTGAGGGCATGGGGTGTGTCAAAGAAGGAAACACACTAAAATGTGCAGTACAGTGAGACAACAGTAGCAGGACAAGAAAACACTGTTGTATAAACAGGATTTGGATTAAACATGACTAATTTATACTCATCAGAGGAAACAGCACTGAATGTCTAGATCATGGAGATTGCAGAAGGCTTTTATTTCTGTGCTGGGACTCGTCCTTTTTTTCTTATGTGAACAAATAACACAAATAACAACCAAAAGTGGATTGCTGACTATCCAAAATCTAAATGGAGATACACTGTAGAGAGAAAATGAGACATTTCTCCCAGACACCTTGCATATTTTGTGGATGATTTTCCAAACTACACAGTGTGTGTATATGGTCTGTGTGTGTGTGTGTGTGTGTGTGTGAGAGAGAGAGAGAGACAGAGAGAGAGAGAGAAATGATGTATCTGTAAGCTGAATGCCCTTCTCTGCACTATCATTATCATTCCCATAAGGCATCATTCCTTGTCATACAATCAGAGTCTGTGTATGTTGCGATTGTGTTAGTGTTGGTTTATCACTTATAGCTGTAGCGTGATGGGACATTTTTACAGCTCAATGTCGGATCCCATTAAGCGATAAACGGTGACCGCAAGCTGGAAGTTTACATCCAAGAATCCGAGTAAAACTGGATCTGTCAAAAATGGATCCAAATTTGAATGTTGTTTTATTTTTAGTGTAGATTAAAATCTATGATTAGAATAATTGTGTATTTATGTTACAATAAAGAGAGATGACATTGCTGTATTTTTATGATGATGCTTATGTCACAGCCTAGCCTGTCTGTTCTCATCTGTTTCTATCAAACAGAACACCAAGTCCAAACCACATGCTGTACATAAAGCACACACTAAAGAACATTGGGTAACTTCAAATGTATTTGAAGGCTAACTAAATGCATTAACACTGAATAACATCATTATAGAATAATGCATGAGTACATATGTAAGGCTTGGATCAGCAGTCAAGTTATTTAATTGCCACTTAAGTTTGGGGACATAAATAATTTATTGAACTGGCTTATGTGGATCCTAGAACTTATTTGCTATGCACATCTAATGCAACTATGCATGTCTAATGTCTAATGTATGCGTTTTAAAGTAATTTTCTGAAGTAATCACTTATCTTGCATTACTTTAAACAAATAACGGGTTGCTGATACACTGTCAAGTATCTGACGTAATCCTGATATAATCTGCTAAATGCATGATCCAGTGCTTATTAATGTGTTATTTTCTTCATATCCCTTTTCTTTTGCTCAATACTGACACAAGCCTTTTATACATATCTATGTATTGTTAAATGTCATTCAGTGCTTACTTATTAATAGCCTTCAAATAAAGAGTTTAAAGTATGTATAAGGTTTGATTATCACTCTTAAAGAACTCTGAGCTCATCCCAAACACAATAATGAAGTTATTATATACTGTGGTATTTTCTTTCTGCTTTGTTTGTGGCTTGTGGATACTTCGTGGAAAGTTTTTGACATAAAGTGAAAGTATTTGAGTTAAGGAAATGATGAGTATTTTAGCAGCTAGTTCAGTTCACAGAAACCAGCTTAGTTACAATAATTGTTGAGAGTCACTTAAGTATAAAAATCATTTTTTTAGCTTGTGTTATAAAGCCATTGTGTGCAGGTACAGTGTAAAATAACTTGAACTTACAGTTTCATTTTTTGTACGGTACATTAGAATGATATTTCATTTCACAACTATTTAATGATATCACTATCCTAATGTGTTTGTCAATATTTAAACAACACAAATGACCTCTCATTCATTGCCAAGAAGAATGTATGCCCTCACATAGTATAATGTGGATTTTGTCTGTGCTCAAGTTTTAGTTTGATTTAGTTCAGATATACTTCGTGTACTTGGCCGTGTAAATTTCGTCACAAAAAGACAAGTTGCCAAAAGTTTCCATCTGTGGTGCTGTACAGGTTTTCATCAAAATTAGTAAAAAATGTATTAACTGGGCTTTTTAACAATGTACCATTTACACACATGAACCGCTGAAGAACTGGATGCTGTGTAAATTAATCTGTGTTTGTGTATTGTCGAAGTGAAGCAAACAGTTCCGTGCATTATGCATGTGGCACATGCAATATCCAGTACACAGCACATCACAGCCACTATACATGACTAGTGCAAATTTATCCAAACATATGTGAATAGTCTGATTATTTTTGTACTCAAGCTGAAATGTGCTCACTTGTATTGTCGCTTTATGCTATTTTTGTAAGATTAAAAACAAAATATTCCTATTCTGTTTTACAGTGTTTACCACTATACCATTGCCAATAAACTACTTGAATTACTGTACTCTGTACTGTTACTCAATGTGCAATGTGTGTTTTAATTGTAACTAAAATTGCAGTGACAGTCCTTGAAATGTACAGGAGTAATTGTTTTTTTTTTTTGTATTTTAACACCTCAACATGTCAGAACCCGCATTCTTTTGCAAATCAACTGAGTCTAATATGTTTTTTTTTTTTTTTTTTTTTTTTGGTTTCAAGATGCTGTCAGCATTGTACAGGTCTATTATTATATGTATATATTATATTATATATATATATATATATATATATATATATATTATATTATATGTATATATATTGTATAATATACTTTCCTTTCAGGTGCTGGTCTACCTGTGGAATCCTTGCCTTGCTATTACAGAAGACACCTTTAACAGTGGATACTGCTGATGGAAGTTGAGCAGAACCAGCTACATTACCGGCTTCTGCCACAGCAACAACATCTACGTTTAAAGGTCACCATCACCTCTCTCACAAACGCCAACTGTCAACTTGTGAACATCTTGAACCAGCTTTTTTTCTTGGGATGAGTCATTCTTATATTCCCTGATCAACTCACCAGTTCAACCCTCAGTAAAACAGTGGAAGCATGCCTCTATTTCAGGACGAGCCTGGGAGCTTTATAGACCTGCATTTGGCTTGCCAATCCCTGTAAGACCTTTTTTGTATCTTGGAGGGTAGCTCTCTGAAGTTCACCACAAAGAAATAATTTCACTCTTCAACTTAAACATACCATAATTCTTGGGCATCTATGGATCCAGAAACAAGTTCCACATTTCCATGACCCACAAAGAGATACTTTGCAAGATGTTCAGCAAGGCCATGGCTACAGAACTGCCTACACATCAGCCCTGTATCTGCTCTAGACTTACTGCCCGATGCCACAGCTTTGCACTTCCATCTAACTGGATATACAAATACCCCTCCCTTTAGTGCCTGCCACACTTCAGCAGCAGAGCACACATCAACACCACCCTGAATCTACAAAGTGTGTACAACCTCATTTGAGAAGTGGGTCAGTTAAGAACTGCTTTCTCTACAAATTCAGGACAATATAAATATCAGGTCATGCTGTATGGTCTTGCCAATGCCCCCTCTATGTTTCTGGGTTTCATAAACGTAACTTGCTCGGCAGATTATTCATGGTCGTATATACTCTGCAGTACCCTGGAGAACTGCGTCAGCATTCTGACATACTTCTCCAGTGGTATTGTCACACACATTGTTTGTTAAAGCTGAGAAGTGTTGATTTCACTCTTTCCTCTTGTGGTTAGAAGAATCTTCTGCTGGCTCTCCAGCACTCTGTCAGCACCTTTAACCTTGCTTCATAAAGGTGCTCTACACAGACTTCCCTGGAGAAGAGGTACTGGCTAACTTGACATCCTTCAATCATAGTACTTTTACTTCTAATCCAAATTCTTTCCTGTCAGTTGTAGCTGGAGTTATTGGGGTTTGAGCCATGCTATCAAGAGAACTTTCCAAATTTCCCTTGGTTACATTCTTCTCCAAAAATAAGTATTGTTTACCGAAAGGAAATGTAATGTTAGCAGCCAAAAACTCGTTTCTATCAAGCTGGCCCTTGGGAAGTGATTACTGGTTGGATGATACCCTTCATACAGAGTAATCCATGGATTTGATACCTGGTATTGTAGTGTCTTCCACCTGTTTATTTATTCCTATTTTCTACTAAAATAGACCAGGAAAGCAGTCATTTATGGCCCTGGGCCAGGTGACAAGACCACTGGGAAGGTCTGTGTTCTTGTGATCTTTCAAAGTATGTGCTGTCATCACAGCATGTGCAACCGTATGTTCTTGCTCAGTATGAGATCAGGCCAAGACTTCTCAACAACTTCCAGAGTGCTCATTAGAGCCCTTTTGGTCTTTTGTGATCCCATCACTCGGTGACTTGCATCACTTGTATCTGTTTCGTGGAACAGTTGAGTGTTACCATAAGTTTGGTGTCTGGTAACATCTTGACTCCATTGGTCAACTTGAGAGGTAAATTTATTTTTATATAATTTTTAATGCAATATTTAACAATACTGTAAGCCATAATTAAATGTTAGGCAGTTAAGAAGATATTAAATTTGATATTTACACTAAAGCAATGTAACTGGTGGAACATTTGCATATTGTGGATAATTTAACGAAAGTATCATTAGGATAACATCAGTTCCTTCTAACTTGCAGAAATTATACTTAGATTAGATAAGCTTTCAGTGCTTCAAAAATGACTCAAATACAACTGAAAGCAGTGAGGTCCTTGACGCATGACGCAGCTTGTGTGCTGTTTCATTCTGCTCTTTAATGAAGCTGCATTGCTACTTGCTGTCCTTGGAGTCAATGCTACATTCAGGTGACCTTTCAGTTTACCAGCATATCAGAAATGGTGACGCACTGCAAAATGAATTAGAGAAAAGAAGCCTGCAGCTAATTTTTTAAAAAATTTTCACATGAAGAAAATCAGGAGAGAAACTCAAAAACATGCAGTCTTCATGAAAGCACATCATGTTTTGCTCTTAAGGGGCACTCCAAAACTGAAACAGGTGTCCTGCCTTAAAGCATGTTGCAGTATTGATGTGGGCTGAAACATTTATGCAGCAAAGAACTTTATGAACTTCCTCTGTTCAACAAGTCTAGAAGCTCCGCACTGGACCGAATCAATAAATCTGTATCACTTAATATCTGCTGTTTTATGTTTTATAGCATCCTGGCATACTGTAAGCCTATCAAATGAGAATACAATAGAGAAAAGGAAAAACCTGCCAATCTGGGATCATGTCCACACTAAGAAAGTAAGTGTTCATGCTGAGCTGTGAAGGTCTTTAGAACCAAGATTAATGTTGAACACAAGGAATTAATATAAGTAATACAATTTAGGTGAGCTCATTACCCACCCCACCTCACTATCAGCTGAATCCATTATTCCACCATTTTCTCTGTTCAGTATAAATGATTCATGTGTTGTATGACGTCTGGATTAGTTTGTGGGTGAATCAGTGAGACTACAGGCTGATATTCTCTGTGCATTGTTCTGTAGTGGATGTGATTGTTTTACACCTCCCATGGACAAGGCTATCTTATTGTTGCTCCGGTGCACTTGGCTTTTTTTCCTGTGATTTTTTTCCCAAAATTGCTACGATGAAAGTGTGTGGCATGATTTGTCATGTATTATTGGTCAAGAGCAACTTGTATCCAAGTAAAAACGTGTAATTGCTTTGTTATTGTACAGTTTTGAAGCATATGTACTCTATTTGAATTTTCGTTTACTTAAGACTTTTGACTTTTACTTACTACAAAAAATCCCCTACTTTCTACAAGTACAAGGCGGCACGGTGGTGCAGTGAGATATAATGAACGCATTTTTCGAAGTCATAAGCTGACTTTTTTGCATCAGACAGCTTCAGGCAATTGAGTAAAAATACTGTAACAGAGCTGATAAAAGTATGAAGAAAATGTATTAGTATTCCAACTATAGTTTTCTAAACATGAACAAGCATGGATTTCAATCACATGTATTTATGTATATGATTTATCTGAAGGCAGTACATCGGACCAGAGACTAGCTAAAGGGCTAGAGGCATTAGATCAGAAAGAGGAAGGTTTTCATAGACTTTCATCGATTTCTTTCCTTTTTTATTATCCTCTGCTCTAAGTCTTAAATTTTATAAGTGTTTGTAGCTCTCCAGAGCACTAGCCTCAGAGCCTGGAGAGCTTGAAATAATTGACAGACAATTGACTTATAGAATGTTATCTGTTTATGTCTCAGACTCAAAAGAAGTTTGATCATTCATCATGGCAATAATCCAAAATACGACAAAGATTTGTCATTTAGGATGTCAACGTCAGAATCTTCACCTCCAATTAATTTCTGGCAGTTCAAGCAAAACGTCCTGAAAATATATGAGCTTAAACTGTCTTGTACATGTAAGTGGGACAAAATAGGGCACTATAATTTAAAATTGCTAAATATTAGATTATAGGTCATTTCCTGTTAGGATTAGTCTGAAGACCAGATCACTTTTTATAAGCAATTTATGCAGTAATCCAGATCATTTCAAAGGGTTTGCAAAACATTTTCTCACTAATTGTAATGTCTTTCTGCTACTGGCTACTTTAATCAGTTTCTTATGAATCCCACATTTGATTAGGTTTGGTGAAGGCAATGTTTAAAACCTATTAAATTAGCTTTCATCAGGTGAGAAAATGTTTCCATTTAAATTCAATCTGCCCAAACCAAAAGCAGAACTGCTGCATGGTTTAGTGATTCACTGTGACAAATTTTGAAAAATTGCACTTCCCTTGGTGCAACTTCGATTCTAACATATTCACCCTCTCAAAATATAGAAACAAGGAAGTTGAGGATACTGATAAAGTCTGATGGGGAGCAGCTTTACATTTCAACCAACCTACATATTCGGTAAGTTTTTATTCCGCAGTGTGCACTGATGATAAATGGAGAAGGCTTCACAGCGCAGATCCATCTAGGAACAAACTCTGAACAAAGGAAAGAACTCAGACTGTAAAACTCTAAAACAACAAACACCAAGAATTTTTGATTTCTGGAAAACAGAATAGAAATATTCTCTGAAATTATACAGGGTGATTAAAAATGTTAACACTTACAGACAACAGATTTCTTTACACTTTTCTTTTCTGTTCTTTACAGTATTGTTGTCAGTTTTTGGTAAAATGGCTACCAGATTGACTTTGGAGCAAAAGGTTAAGGTTGCAGTATGTACCTGCAATAAAAGCAATGCAAAGGAGCCTATAGCACACATACAGAGTCAAACAAGATATACTGAGAATAAAAAATAACAAAGTGACCAACTAGATGGAGGTGCAAATAATGATGAGGAGACATGGACAAAACAGAGGTCATGACTTCTAACAGTCCTGTGCAAAAAGTCTTATCCTCTATTTTGTCTTCTGCTTTAGTGTATCAGTAATTCATTAATTTATCTTTAGTAACTGCTTTATCTTGGTCAGAGTAGCAGTGGTTTCAGTGCCTATCCTAGGAACACTGAATGTGAAGTGGCAATACACCCTGGCTGGAACACCAGTCCATTGCAGGACATCCAGCAATGTTCACTTTTATGCCGATGATAGAATTATTCCACTTACAGTAAACCAGACTATTATGTCTCCTTTAAGACTTTTAAAACATAAACTGGTATTAAATTCTGACAAAACATATGTAAATGTGTGATTTTTTTTCTAGGTTCAATTGTAGAGACAAATGCTGGTCATGCCAAATATTATTTTATTTTTACTATAGTAGTTTTTTGAAAACGTTTAGAACATTACATTATTTTCAAAAGCATCTTCACATGTGCTTAAGACTTACCAATACTGTATTTCTGCTCTCGGGAAAACAGTTTTTTTCCACAAAGAATTTTGTTTCAACAGATTTGTCAGAGTGACACATTCAGTTTTGTCAGCATCACACGTTATCTGACGTTGACTTCGGTTCCTTAACAGGATAATAAATTCATTCTGAAAGGTAACAAGAGAGGGAGCTTTTTGCAGCATTGCCTACACTGAACCATTGATTCAACTATAATGAACTAATTAGCATAATCAATTAAGGGAAGATTAAAGACGTCGCTGTAGCAAGCAGACTAACATTCGTTGTCAGGCTTCAGGGTTTTCGGGGTTCTGCAGCTCTGTCTCAGACAAGTCAATCTTCATTATACTAATCTATTGGCAGTTTGTGCATTCAGTAGTCTGTTCTTTTATTTGCATAAAACCTTGTTTTCTGCTTTACTAAGCTGGTGCTTCCTTAATCCAGTCCCAGATTGTTGTTTTACCATGTACTGACATTTCTGTTTCTTTGTTGCCTGTGGATTCACCCTTGATTACTTTGCTGGTACGCAAATGGAAATTAGGCTCAGCAAATTTTTTTCCTGTCTACACCAATGAAGTTAACGTAGCTTTACTTTAAATTCATTTAAACCATTAAAATAATGTAAAATATGAAGAATAATAAATTGTTTAATGTGTTGCTATTCTAAAATGGTCTCAGAACACCTTTACACTACACCTTTACCCTCATTAAATATGCATAAATGTGATCTTTAAAAATGCATAAATATGTTAATTTTAAACACCTCATATCCCCATGGCCATTAAGGAAAATTTATGAATGGCCATGTTTAACCTTTCTATAAAAAAATGTAGCAGTCTGTCTACAGTAACAGTCGGATACACATGTGCAAAGTAAATTATACCACAGTTGAATTCTCCATTCTGATTGGTCAGAAGTTGTTGTGTAATTTTCCATAACAGCAATAGTGGGCAAGGATTATATTACTGCACTAGTTCTAATACATTGTCGTGTCTATAATAACAGCACATTCACAGGGACTTGTATAGTGGATGCTTCACATAATCTGTGCCTTATAATGAACTAATTTAAAAATGTGCTATTCAGCAAAGCAAAGCATGTAATCATTGATTATTACAATAACATTCACTTTAAAGAAGGTAGTTGTGTTTCAGTCAGCTTCAGATGTATAATGTTTGTTTAAGGTGTGTTTAAGGTCTGATCAAGGTTATAAAAAAAGAAAAGTGAACTTAATTCAGTGAACCACTGAATTCATTAACAAAGCAATTAAAAGTAGATTTTAAATGTCACTGTAGCAAGCAGCTAGAACATTACATTCGCAGAGGCTCCTGGTTTTGCCGCTTCACTCTGTCAGTCTTCACTGCACTCTTCTAATCTGTGCTCTCATTAGCTTCTTGTAAATTTTAGTCTTTGCAGACCATCATTTATAGTTGAGCATCACTGAGCTGTTGGGTTCTGTGCTCCCACTTGTTTTCTTTTGTTTCATAGTCATGGATATGCCCTTGATTGCTGTGTGTGCTGGTACTACTGGGTTTTCCTCCATGTTCTTATGATGCCTGGGTGAACAATTTTAAAATTGCTTTAGCATTCATTCAATTATCTCAGCTCAGTTAGCAGCCACAGACTCATGTCCACACCAAGAGATGTCCTGATTCATTTTCCTGCATATACAGTCATCTAAACTCCACTGTTGCATGTAATAAATCCTCACGACTCTAATCATATTGCAGTTTTTTACATTGATAAATTTAAGGTGTGAATCTGAAAAGCTTGTCTTAGTAGAATTTGCTGTGTATTCTGTGTTAGTTTTGAGACTTACACATTGTAATTGTTCAACTATCATTTATGTTCAAACAACACGACCAGTCTAAACGTTAGTCGAGTTATTATGACTGTGAGCTGTAGTATCTTTATCGTTCTGAACCCACACTGCACCAGAACAGCTGCTTCCTCCAGAATAAAGGCTGTAGCTCCTAGAAAAATCACACCCAAAGGAGAGAAAGACTCTGTGGTGAGGAGTGGAAGCGTTTTTAATGGATTTATGTTTTGGATTTTTTTCCAGGGTGGAGAATTTCACAGAGCTGAAGATCAAACACATGCAGAACTTATCGATAACGGACTTTACCTCCAGGCTCATCAGGGGAGGAAACAACGTCATTCATCTCCCTCCCTGCACCCACTATATATGACTGACTGGTACTGTAAAAATCGCTTTTGCTCAGCAGGACATCTGGATACCTGCTAATGCTGATAGCATCCACTAAAAGAGTCTGGCTGATGACAGCGCTGTGCTGTAAAACTTTGAACTTGTCTGTTTTTTTCACGTTGCATCGTGCCTGCCGTGAGCTGAGCGCTGGGGATAAATGACGTGTTTGGAATTCAGCTCAGCACGGCGATGGCAACCAAAGCAATAGATTAAATGCATAACCAGCGTGTGACAGGTCCAGAGTGAGTCACTTTGATTAAATTGGGTGACTCACTTCGCCATATTAAACTCCCAGCAACACTACTCTTCAGTGAGGCATTTTCAGCACAATGATCACTGAAGATGGTTCTGTAATGTTAGGACCAATCTACACAAATTACACTCGTTCCGCACACAGTCTTTCTATAGTGAGAGGCCATTTTAGTGTCAGGTAGGCATGTGCCAATAAATGGTTATAAGATATATTGCAGTGGTTGTGCTCCAAAGATAAAGTCTGTCCCATTTGAAAGGCAACAGTAAGGTTCCATATTTTGGACAATTTAAATGCCAGCATTGCTTAGGTATCTCCCAGCTAAAAAAAATTATGTTAGCAGAACATTTTCAGAGCATTACAGACAATTTTTACACCAATATTTATCCCAATTTGGGTCATCACCTTTCTGTTTCTGTGCCATTACAAAGCACTGACACTCTTAAAACTGAAAACTTCACCATATAAACAGCTGAACACATAGCCTTTATTATTAGCCTCTGATTATGTAGATCATTCACCATAAAAAATCCCTGTGTAAGTTGTTACTATAGAAACAATAACGAATTACAGTGGGTGCATTAATATAAACCTATTGCCAGAGCTGCTGACAATAGGTTCCCCAAATTCTGACAAATCAGATTCAAACGTTCAACAGTGATGTGATACAAACAATAACTCTAAAGTCATAAATTATAAACTGAACATCCTACTAACATTCTCTGATGATCTGCATTCTCAGCAAAGGACCCAGCAAATGTCCTATAAATCTGTTTGTCCCAAATGCTTGTCAAAATTCCTTTTTGTTAAGAAATGATGCCTGGGTGTCTTTTTTTTTATTCAGCAATTATCACGATGTGAATTTAATCTCAGCACATGACTAGTGTCAAGAGGTCAGTATGAGGAAAAAGTGCTTTACAGACAGGGCACATATCGATTGAGTATAATGAAGAGTTTGATTTTAAACGAGCAGTTCAGTGAACAGCTCTTTAGAGAAAATGAAGTGCTCGCCAAAAGCATCCCGTGAGAATCCACAGCAACAGAAGACCTATAAAGAAGGCTTGATTTTAAATTATTCAAAGACAAGTTATTCATAGCCACAAGATGCCATTTCAGAAATTCAGACCTGGTTTATACAGAGCATTGAGGTGGGGGGTGAAGTGAAGTGCATGAAGGGATGATTTAATATGAGAAGGAATAATCTTCTCTAGAAGCAGTACACAAGACAGATCGCTGACTAGAATGCCCAAAGAGCTCATAAAACCTCACCATCAGTATGGGATTGTAGTTTGCAAATGTTATGAGTGTAATCCACATTTTCTGTTTTATAAAAGAGCATTAAAATGATATGCAGATGATAAAGTAAATAATGGTGTCATAGTAAATTTACAAAAATATATCAGGTCTAAATATATAATGTAAAAAAAAAAAAATCACTGAAATTAACAGACACATAAGGGAAATAATATAAAGGAATACACTGCGGAATTTTTTGGCACCCTTCATGAATATGAGCAAAAATAAACAACACATGCAACAAGTGATATGTAATGAATAACACACTTTGGGACATGCTGTTATAGGAAAATAATCCATGCCTCACAATGAAGACGAAATCCCTTACGATGAGGGTGCACAATGAAGAAGAATACCCTGAAGAAGATTACTTTTCAATAACAGCACATGCTGAAGTGTGTTATCCCTCTTACACCACAGCAATTTGTCGAAGAAAACCTTTTTTATTTAATGAACAGCAGGCCACTTTTTTAACCATTTAATATTATGTTATGGAACATCTGCAAGACAAGTTAGTGTCTGTTATCACTTATGTTATAGCAGCTATAAACAGTAGTTCCCTCACCAGCTTCTTTTTTCTCTCTGTCTTGAAGTTAATAAGTTAAAATGCATCTTGTCATGTTCCCAAGAAACCAGAAAGCACAGACTTTCTGACTGATACCTAACTGGTACAAAGCGCTGACACTGGAGACTCCTTCCATAAATGTCAATGATTATACATTCTGTCAGATTTGAGAATTAGAATTAAACAATAGTTGTTGTATAATTAGTATTACATTTTTCATCTTTGACCCTTAATGAGAAATTATTAGTACATTAAAGGGCTGCCTCATAAATAAAAACCGCTGTGTAGACATGACTACAGTCCGGCAGGTTGTGTGTAAAGTGTGTAAAAGCCCTGAACTAGATGTATTAGTCATTACTCACACTCACTTTGGCTAAGTTTAATCCCACACTCTTTCTAAATGCTGCTCTAAAATTAGCTGTTAGTCGTCACAGTGTGTTTAGACTAGTCTCAGGACACTCTGTCAGACGTTAGCCAGTTGCACAGTCCAGATTTAAGGGAAAGGTTTATGTCTTGGGTTATTTCTGCTCTGAGACTCTAATCATAGAGGTGAGGATTTATAAGATCATTCCAGCTCACAGTGAGACTTTAACGAGAGTTTATGAGGATGCAGCATGCCTCAGTGTTGTGAACCTCTTACTTATGAGAATATCAGATAGTCCACTGAGGTACAATACAACTGAGTTCAAAACTTTGTATCCCTTTTGGTTTCTGGGTGAAAAAAATTAAAAATGTACCTTCATTTTTCAGTTTATGGTGCTTTCACATTTAAGAATATTACAGCAACAGGAGTTCTCTTTATTAGCTAGCTCATGTTTTAACATAATTTATTTAATTGATTTGAATATCCCTCACCAAAGTGTCTAATGACTAACAGCAGTCAGCATATATTTACTTAAGTTCAAACCAGCTCAAAAGCTCCATCTTCTTCACTGAACACTCGAGCTAAAAGTCACTGGGATCAGAAAACAGCTCTCGTAAGACCTAAAACAGAAAATATTGCCCTTTCAGACAGCTGGAGAAGAAGATAAAACCATATAAAAGTGTTTAGGGAGACTGTTAGCAACAATGAAAACCATCATTCAGAAACCAAAGGAAACACAGACATAAAAAATGTCCAAAGAGTGTGAAAAAAAACAAAGAAAGAGACAAACCTAGGAATAGCTTTAGAGTCAAGTGGAATAAAGGAATAGAGGAATAGAAGTTCACATATAAATCACTTGGAGAAGCATCATTTTAATTGTTTCACTGTACGAAGGTGCTGTTGAATTCTGATTTGGACCGTTTTTAATTAACAAAGAAAAACCTGTAATCATTAACATAGGGAAGATTTTTATTGGTTTCTTCATTTCAAAGTAAGTGGATGAAAACATTTGTACTTTAATTATAACTTTAATTTTCAATGATACTGAATCACATTTAGAGCTGAGCAGTTGAGAGATCAAGTTGTCTATAGCATTTTTCGAGACCATCATTGCTTTTACATATAAATGATAATAGATTTCTCAGTGTAGTTCCATGGAAATACAACAGAACAAGATCCAGATCCATCTACATTTAATGCTCACCAAGAAATCCAAAATCTCTGAATATATAAATTGGAAACACCTCCAACTCTACACATGCCCATTCCATAGTAATCAGGTGTAGTAACAAAATATATTTGCATACTGGTACATGATTGGCTCTTATAATTTGTGATGTAGTAACATATTCAGTACCCTGATTTTCCAATAAGAAAACACTGATAAAACCTCATCAGTGAGAATTCTCACAGCTAGCTAACTTAGATAGCATCACTGATGAAGAAATATGTTTTGATTGTTGTGGTATATTTAGACAGATTTATGGTTAATGTTAAACGTTAATTTTGTAAGAGATAACGGTGTAGAGATGTTCTTAGCTGTAGAGATGTTTCAGGGGTTCTTTAAGGGAAGGTTTCCAGATTGTATAATGATCCAAAGTCCATGTTGCAGAAACACCTCACAACAATCCTATCTCTCTGACCGCCAGAGTTCATCTCTTCCGCAGAGCATGGTGTACGAAAGCTTTTAATAACTCCATCATAAGAACAGGACGATGACCTGCATGAGACGAGGACTTCCATATGATCCTCTCTTCCTCATCCCCAGAGTAATGCTCTGTAAGTTGGCGTCTGCCTGACTTCTCTACTCCAAGACTTATTCAATAAGCAGCTCTGAGGGTTCAGCATGCTGAGGAGGTGAAGAGTGCACACAGTAATAGCATCAAACCCGCCCTCTAATCCCATCTCAGCCCAGCGATAAAAGCATGCCTGTCCAAATCCTCAATTCGGATTAGACCAAGTGAGACCAAGAGTCAGAGGCTGGACGTCTTAATCACACTGCGCCAACTGGTTTCCAGGAGGCAGGCTGATTAAGTGATGGACATCAAAATACCAAATATCACAAATATAAATGTGTCAATTCAGCTACAAACTGCATTTTTGAAAAAAAAAAAAAAGAAAAATACTAAATATTGTATGTAAAAGGAACCTGAGATCATTAGTTAGTGTTTTTTTATATTAGTGTTAGTTTACATAACGTCACACAAAATCATTTTCTGTATTTCGAAATTACAAAACTACAGAATGTTAAAATCGCTAAAATGCTTGTATGATCATCAAGTCCAAATTTCAAATACATGTATTCGAATGAAAAGTAGAAATGCCCATAGTTTGTTGAACTTCACCGTGGTGCACACCCCCCCCAAAAAAAAAAATTTGTGTTTTCATTTACTAGTAGATACATATTTTTTTTTAATGCTCACCTAATTAGGTAATATTTTGTGTGTGGGTTTTTGCTTGGAAAAAGGCCAAGGCGATGTACAATCAAAGAACTACAAGATTCCTGTACTTCTTGGTTGACAGGAGTGGAACCCATAGTGGTTTTCTGCTGTTGGAGCCAATCCACCTCAACGTTCAACGTGCGTTTGCATTCTGACATGCTTTTCTGCTCACCATGGTTGTAAAGAGTGCTTGTTTGAGTTGTAGCCTCCCTTTCAGCTCAAACCAATCTGGCTATTCTCCTCCAATGTCTCTTATCAACAAGGCATTTCCAGCTGCAGAACTGCTGCTCACTGGATGTTTTTTGTTTTTCACACCAATCTGTGTAAACTCAAGAGACTGTTGTGTGTGAAAATCCCAGGAGATCAACAGTTTCTGAAATACTCAAACCAGCCCATCTGGCACCAACAACAATGCCACTGAGATCACACCTTTCCCGCATTATGATGTTTGATGTGAACATTAACTGAAGCTCTTGACCTGTATCTGCATGATCGTGCAACTGCCACATGATTGGCTGACTGAATAACTTCATGAATGAGCATGTATATGTACAGATCTACAAGAAGAAGAAGAAGAAGAAGAAGAAGAAGAAAATGTCTTTTGAAATTGACACGTCTCCTAACATGGGATAAAGCAGTGTTGCAGATTGAAACTGTGTGTTCAGAGCACCCCCTAGTGTTCAAATGCAAATATTCCAGCTCAATCTCCATTTTAATTTAATTCAATTCAATTTTACTAGTACAGAAATTTCAACAGCAGAGCTTGTCACAAAGCAGCTGTACAGAAATCCAGATGTAGATCTCGATCCCTAATGAACAGTGGCAAGGAAAAATTCCCTGACATTATGGCTAGAGTAAAAGGTATTGTGTGTTTTTTAAATAAAACTACAGGCCCAGCTATAACCACATGTGCACTTCAGGTGTCCTTCAAATGAAACTGAAATGAGAAATAAAAGATTAACCAAGTCTTTCAAATGGAGTGTGTAAATCAGCATGTTAAAAAAGATATTATCGTCTTCTGCAGTTATTTCAGTGGACTATTCAACACCAAATGGACTCGTACATGAAAGCAAGACACTGTGACACTTGACATTTTTAAAAATTTAATTCACAAATCATGATAAAATCACTCACATAAACAAATCTTTCCTGTATGTAAAGACTGTTCATAGCTAATAGGAAAATGTTACATTACAGTTATGGCAGTTAAAACAAACTATCATTCGTTTGGTCAGTATAGTTCATGGACGAGTGTAAGGACCACATTTCTTTTAGAAAAAAACCCAAGATGTAGAAATCACACTCCGAGCCGAACATACAAGCTGTATAATGGAAAAAGAGTGGAGCTTATTTCATAACAGAATTATTACTGAAAGATTGTACAGTACTGAACAGTACCATGTAATCTCTTTTTTTATATTAATTTTGTCTTAAATGTTCATTTTATGACTTTTGTATTATTGTGTTAGTAAAAAAAAAAAAAATACATTTCGAAACCTACTTTACTAACCAAAACCAAATGTTACAGATTTTTTTTCTATAAAGAAAAAGTAACATATTGCCTAAGACTTTACTGTAGATCACATGCTTAAACTTACACACATGGTTAAATACTCAAAACAGAGCACTGTGTATGTGATTCCTAATATTGCTGGACAAACCTGATCTACTGTATGGTGTTTTTTTGATGTAACAGAACAGAGTGTATTACCAGGCCAATTCACTGGATCCACAGTTTCATAATTTACTTTTTTTGTGTGTGTGTGTTTGTTTATAAGCATGTACTAGAGCTTCTTCCTCACTATCAGTGGAAACTCAGTGCACAAACTTTTGTATGAGTTTAAATAGCAGGATTCCCAAAGAGCCACTGCTGGGCCTTTATGCAGAACAGGTAACACTTTTTATGCTGGTTGTCCATTACATGATTTATAAAAATCCTAACAGATTAAACGGCATCTCACAGATGACAGCAGTTTAAAAAAATTAAAATAAAAACAAGTATTTGTTTGTTGCTTCTGTCTACTGCGATACTACACCACATTAGTACACGCTTAGGAGAAAAAAGGTCAAACGTGGAAGCTTTACAGGGTTTCTGGTTGTCCCTGACGGTTGTATGTAGAACACTAGAGCACAGCGTTTCTCTACAAGAAACCATCTATAACTCTTACGAAGCTAAGAAACCTTAAGCATACACAAAAAGACCTTTACTCTTTCATTCATCTTCAGAGGGTTTTGCTTAAGGTCCAGCTGTGGCTTTCGGTCAGTGCTGGGATTTGAACTCAAAGATACAGATCAGTACATTGCGGTTCCTCTATGGTCATGGACTTTCTTCCTCTGCTATTTTATACTGATCTGTAGTTACCCTGTAGATGTCACCTACTGAACAATCCTCGAATTACCTCTCGCTATACTTCTGCCATACATTTTTTTCCTAAAATGTTTTACAGAAATTTTCCTTGTCTTTATGTAGCTCAGTTCATGGGATTTGAACTCACAACCTTTGCATCTCTAACACAGAACCTACCACCAGCTAGTGAGTGAATCCATGTTTAACCCAGTGTGATCTATTGAACTGTATAAATGACAGACGCTATGATCCTCAGCTATGAGCGTGTTTTGTTTAAATGGTTGTTTGATTTTGTTTGGTTTCTGTAAATTCGAATATATGACATAAGAACACACAGGCACGTTATAACCACAGGTATAAATAGTACAATCTCAGCTCTTTCTGCAACAAACTTTCCTTCAAAATGTACATTAATTAAAAATAATAAATAACTGACTTTGTACATCATGTAAACCCACAGGAATTTTTCTACATTTGTTGTCTACAAATCTGGGAAAAAAACAATCAAAACATTTACAACAAGCATTTTCTTGAAACCTATTAGCACAGCTAAAACTTCTACACTATACACGTCATCTCTAAACATTACAAATGTAAAAATATAAAAATATGTTTTATTATTCCAATATACACAGTAGTTTAGGAATTACAGACTTCGAGCGTTAGGATATGTGCATTTGTAAAAATCCTCACTGTCGCCTCAGTCTGTTCATGAGCTTAACCTCAGAGTGAGGCCATGATCAGGATTTGTAGCTTTACGCTAAAAGTTGTTTAAAAAGTTTGTCAGTAAAAATGGAGCCCTTGACGATTTAGAGTTTACTAAGCCTGCCATATAACAAGATGTTAAATCATTTTAAATATAATGTATCATAAATAATTGCTGTTGAACACTACAAAATGTAACTCTATGTAGAAACACATGCTATGTGAAATAATGAAGCATGTAGCATTAGATGCTAGCTGTTACCACAACACTTGGTATTAAAGATTAATTGCAAAGCTAATGCATGAAATGTAGGCTTATTGGTTTCAAATTAATTCTGATAAATTAAGACTAAAATGAAGTGACTGAAAAGTGTTTGGCCTGGCAGACACCACAGTGTGTGTATGTAATTAGCTAGCTAGATTCATTTAGCTAGCCGAGTTTGTCAGCTTGGTCTATGCTACAACAGCTAACTGTGTAAAAAGATTAGTTATGTTAGCTGAACAACTGCTGTAAGACTGTTTTTGTTTTAAAACATAAAAGCTAAACTGTGATAATAAAACGTTATTCAATCATTCGGTTAATGTAACGTCATTATGTCGGCACACGGCTAGTTACAACTCTGTCAATATTCATCACAATGTCACAATGTAACTGTTACTGAAAAAAAACAAAAATTAAAACTGGAATTAATATTGTACCATATTTTCTGGACTGTAATTTCAGTTCATTGAGGATAAAACACATAAATGTAATTTCACTGTAGTCACTGTGTTACATAAAAATGTCTGGTACATACTAATGTACAACCAGTGTAGCTTTTAAAGAGTCCAGTATTTCATCTGGCTCAGGGGGATTAGGGTTAGGCTTAGGAGGAGTAGGATCAGATCCAGCTCCACCCCCTCAACTCTTGGGGCTGCAGCAAGGACTATCATTTAAAAAAAATAATAAAATAAAGGGCTAATGCCAGGATTATAGCGTATAACCTGCTTTAGGGGAAGGGTGGGGAAAAACAACTTGCTGTAAACTCCAGAAAATATGATACATCATCATCTATTAAACATACCAGCTAATACTGCCAGCTACAAAATGAGCATAGTTCTGAGCATTACACCTAGAAAATTATATTTTTAAATTTACTTGTAAACAATTAATTAGTGCAAATAATTATTTTTTGACAAATATGCTAACAAACTAGGTCCTGTGTAATACGTCATTGGGATACTGTGCGATGACAGGGCTACTCAACTCAGCTTTTTAACACAAATCAATAAATCAGAAACTTGCCAAAAAAAAAGGACTTAAATCTCCTGATACAAAAGTAGATTAAATACCTGATACAAAAATTACATCAAACATTTTTTTTTTTTTTAGCAAGGGGATATTTTTCATATTTAACATATTTAACACAAACCCTACAATTTATTTAAGATTGTCCCTAAAGTTCCTGTATTAATCTCTCAACCTTATTACATTCAGAATATGTCCTACAAAAAAGCATAGCGATTTGTGAAGAAAAAAACCCGCTCATTAGCCACCTATTTGTGTGCGATTAAAAAAATACAACTGATGAAACAGTATTATGCTATAAACACTCAAATATACAAAAATTCAGAAATTGTCCAATTGTTTGTCCTGGAATTTGGTCTTCTGTTGAAAATGGATCATTTTGCTGTTGCTAGCCTGAGACAGTCACGTGTCACGTCCTACATTGTGTCCTACCTCGTGTGTTTTCAGACGCAGCACCAGCAGACTCCGCCAGGGTGTGTGTGTGTGTGTGTGTGTGTGTGTGTGTGTGAGCTCACACCCCACAGTCTGAGCTCCTGTCCAGTAGTTTGCGGTTGAGGATGAGGAGGGTGGAGACGAAGGCCACGGACACGTGGAAGGCCAGCTGCCACACGTTCCTCAGGCCAAACAGGAAGCCGTTGCAGAGGATGATCATGGTGAGGAGTGTTAAGGACTTGATCTTCTTCCGGGATGAGTGGAATAAATAAAGCTGGCACTGTGTAGTAGAGAGAACGAGCGTCTGAGAACAGAACAAAACACCACTGATCTGACTTTCAGCTTTTTTACACAGAAATCTAAAGCGAGTTACCTGGCAAACGCAGCACACAAACGCCACAAGAAACGCCACGACATTCCATAATCCATCATAATCATCCTGTAAAAAACAGAAATCATATTCAACATTTAGGTAAATGTGTTTTTTTAATCCTAACGTTATGTGAAGAGTGAGAAAATAAATAATATACAGCTTGTGTCTGCACTGCAAAAAAAAAGTGAAAATATCTTGAATATATAGTCATTTATCTAGTGTTTCCTATTTTAAGATTTCAATAAAATAAATATAAGATTATTAAACCTTGACATTTTTCCTATTTTTAAGCAAGTCTTTTTCTATTGGCAGGTAATTTTTGCTCATTTTAAGCATTTATTTCTAGAAAGAAACAAAATCTTCTTGCTTCTTGCTTGATTTAGAAGCTTGATTAGTTGAAATTATTTTAAAATATAATTATATTTGGTTTATTTTAATATTATAATAAGAAATACTAGATAAATTAGACTATATTCGAGATATTTTTACTTGCTGTCAAGACGTCATTTTTTTTTTTGCAGTGTGGTGTTTTTGTACTGGAGCTACGAGTCTAATGTAGATAACACGTAATGAAGTCTAACTGACCCAAAACATCTGGAAATCTTTTATACGTGTTTCAATCAGCATCACTAAGCTACATAATCTTATTCATTTGGGTCGAAGTTAAATCCTCTAGAATTAGACAGTGTAAGTAAGAAATGTGTGTGTTTGTGTGTGTGTGTGTGTGTGGTACAGCTGATACTAACACAAGTGTAAAACAAATCTTTTTTTAAAAAGTAACTTCCAGTCTTACATTAACCAAAGTTTCGCCTAAAAGTACATTCGCCTTTAATAAAGCACTCATGTAGAGTCTCGTTACAGTCTGAGAGTGGATGATGATGATGATGATGATGTCATTAAATGCAAAGATTTAGAGATTTGTTGAACATTAACACATTAAATTTATTCCTTATTTATTTGCCAACTGTAATGCAACGTGTTTAAAATCTTTTGACTGGCATTGTGTAAAATGAATCATTATTAAATCTAAGAAAAGATATGATCACATTTTATTGATCCCAATGGGAAATTAAAGAATCTAGAATGGAGCTCAATAAATCTGAAAAGTTTAACAGGTAAAAATTTTACCTGGAAGGTGTATTCGATGAGGTGGACGCCCCGGATCAGATTGAGAGCAGCACACATGATGTTGAGGATGAGCGAGAGGATTCCAGGCGCGGACACGGGCTCCAGCCTCTGAGTCTGACCTGCGGGTTAGTTATTACATTTCAAACATGATGTAGAAGGTTTCTTTTAATTTAATTTACACCACAGTGTTGCTGAATTCTCGATTCTGATTACTGTTGATTAATTTTCAATAACAGCAGCTCTGACAGTTATTCCGGCTACAAGGTTGGTATTAACGTGCTTGTTGTAATATGACATGGTTTCTATAGTAACAGCTCATTCAGAGGGACTTGAATCTGGCATAAGCGCCACATAAACAGATTTTAAAAACATGTGGAACTGTTGATATGGTGACGTTTCTCTTATGGAAGGAGTCTCCACTGTCAGAGCTTCGTAAGAGTCAGAGGTAAAACTGTAACTTCAGGACAGAGGAGTTTATGCTTCTTCATGGTTTCTCAGTACCATGACAAGCTGCATTTTTTTGTCTTATAAAATTTAACAGAGAGAAGAAAGAGGGAGATAAGAACAAGAACTTGGTTTGCAAACATTTCACAACATTGTATGTAACTATGCACTGAAAAAAACATGTCTTTCTATTATTAATAAAATCGGTGATCATTATTTTCCTATAACATCATTATTCCTTTCTCAATGTTGCTGGTTTAAATTAGAACACAGGGACAAACCTGACGAGGCCGTCTGCTCTGCGTGGCCGTTTAGGACTCCGTTACTGAGCTGTATCTCGTCCATGGTGAGGACGTGAGGAGGACTGAGGCTGAGCTCCTCCTGCACTGTGCTCAGAGTGACTCCGAGAGCAGGACCTCCGCTCTGGTTATAGTGCTGCTGCAGCTTCTGAATCACGCCGTCTGAGCAAGGAAAAAAACATTGCACTTTTACACAAACCTGAGCTACAGCGGCTTTAGGATGTGCATCGAATCAGTGTACAGCTAATGACAAGATATAAGGTAAGACTTGATCATGTGACATGCGACTGCGTTACGATTATGTTTACAGTCTGAATCTGCAAATTTCATATTCTGTTCAATAATCGTTGCTTAATATGTTTTTTGTTTTATAATACTGTAATAATGCTGTATTTAAAAAAAAAAAAAGATGTCTATCTGTTTCACTGATCAGTGAACAGAATTGTTATTACCTTCTGTGAGAGTTAAGGTAATATCTTTCGAATAAGGGAACCTTAAAAGTCTTCGGATGGACAGACTTTATCTCGTGAGCATGTTCACATCTTTCTGTACACTAACCGAAGTCCAGGAACGGGTACGGCCGGCACGCCTGGGCCACCGCCGAGCTGTCGAAGCTGGCCGTGAACTCCCAGCGAAGATCTTCCAGGAAGCTGAAGGCCACGGCAGCAGACACACTGCACACACACACACTCAGGTAGGCCACGCCGTCAGACGTGAAGAAGCTACAACACACACACAGACACACACACAGACACACACACATGGTTTGAACAGAAATAACCACATGGTGTGAGTCTGCTTTTGACCCGTTTATTGACAGAACATAAACAAAGCCAGATCCAAATGGACTTTTTCAGTCTACCTAGTTTATTTTTGTATTATTTTACTTATTATTTTAATTACTGTACTTTTATTGTATTTTTCTAAATTTTTTTTCTATCACTGTTTTTTTTTTTTTTATCTGCCTCTTTTACTAAAAACTAAGGTGTATTTTAAACTCACTAGATATGGAGCTCCTGGCCCATGATGATCCCTCTCTCAGGAAGCGAGTTCAGTGATTTTGAAACGGTGCGGATCTGCTGCTTCCTCTCCTGCAGCTCCCTGCTGTGCTGGAAGTCGGTGGAGGCGGACAGAGGGAGTCCATCCCTGAGCCGCGCCACCAGCACAAACACGATCA